>NW_027155218.1:3806-5893 GCF_002600585.1 Cystoisospora suis | reverse complement strand
CGAACCGAAACGCTGCCGGTTGGTGGTAGGCGACGCCCGCCGTTGCGGGTTAGTCGCGGAGCAGCAGCGGGCGCTGGTGCTCGGGAGAGAGCAGGATTCTTCTTCTTCTATTCCCCTGCTGCTGCTGAAAGGGATAAGAGAAGAAGAAGAAAGCGCGCAGCACCAGGCGCGCCTGCTGCCTGGACTTGGCGGCGGGCCGCCGGTGGTGCGGCGACCTCGTAATATTTCCTTTTCCTTGTTTAGACTAGTCTTCAACTTACAAAGTCAATAAAATCATCGCTGTTTTTGTACTTTGCGTGCACGCTGTTGTCGGTCTCTCGCTTGGGACCTTCCGGGCTTTGCGGTTCTTCTCATCTTCCCCCCGCCTCTGCGACTCGGCAACTCTTCTCTCTGCCAACAAACTTCCAACCCCTTGTTGCGGCAACATCATTTCTCTCGACTGCAAGGAAGCCAGTCTCCGATTAATCGCGGCTCCCTTTTCGTCTTCGACTCTCTTTGTCCCATCTGCATCTGTTTCTTCTTTTTTCCCTCTTTTATCTGCCTGGCGGAGAGTTTCAGGTTTTCGTCCCGTGAGGCCCGCGCCGTCTTCCACGCCCCCGCGCTACGCGTTGGAAACTCACAAATTTCTCGTTTTGCGCGCTTCCGCAGACGAAGCGGTCTTCGTCCGCAGTCTATATACGCGGCAGAACGTGTGTCTCTCTCCATTCCGGCTGGACGTCTTTTTTTGCGGCGCAGTTCGACCGCAGAGCAAAAAGGGTTTCCGGCGGTTTGTGCTCGACAGGAGTCATTCTGGAGCACTGAGGCGGGCACCGCGGTGCTCTGACTTCTTGTTATCCCGTTGTGAATCGATTCAGCTGGTTCGGTTCACGAATGTAGCATGGAGGGGGATTGCCGTTTCGCCGCATACTCTCGCGTCGGATCTGGATGATTCAGTGGAGCGGAAGTCTTGAGGAAGGGGCGCCTCGTCGAATTCCGCGTTGTCCGACGTGTCCTTTCGCTTCATCTAAGGCTGCGGTATTCACACCTAACGGTTTGAGGTCGACCGTTACGCTTCTTCGTTCTACGCTTTGGCGTTGTCTTTGCTCGCGTCCCGGGTGTCACTGTTTTTTTTTCTTTTCTCAGACATCATTGTCCGGGTATGTGGTTATGCGTGGACGCGCTTGTGTCCTTGGGGGCAGTTGTTGGGCTGTATCGAGGTCGCCGTTCCAATGTTCACCCGTGTCCGTGTCGTGAAGGTGTGTGTGTTACGCAGTTGTGATAGTCTGGCTCTCTGCCAGGTCTATTCGTACGTTTGTGAAAACTCTCTGAGTCCCGGTGCGTGCCCCTCAGTGTCCGTGTGAGGTGTCAGCTTCGTCTGGTGGAGAGAATGTTTCGTGCGGCGTCATAGGTTTCCTCGTAGTCTCCCTTGACTGTCACTATGGAGCCCCCTAGTTCAGAATCGTCTCTTGCCCCTTCGGTGGGCCCGCCGGGTGCGATCTCTGTCCATGGTGCAGAATCAGGTGCTATGGGGGAAACTGCCTCAGATGCATCATGCGTGCCTTCGCGCATCAAGACAGAGCCCCCCGTCCCGGCCTCTTCATCTGCTTCAACGCTCGTGTCTGGCCCATCTCTCTCTCAACAAGATTGTTATAGTTCCTGTTCTTCTGGCAGTGAGCCCGTTGTGGGTGAGGGCCCGTGTCCGTCTGTTACGTCTCGCCCCCCGCGTACAGACACACCAGCAAGTGAGGCGGCAGCCGCAGCCAACACGCTCAACATCGCACGGTCTACCTGTCTTTCCGTTCTAAATGCGCTTTCGTTGTGCTGTCCCGAATGGAAGAAGAAGGACAATTTCCGTTCATTCTATTTCCATTTTGCACAGATCTCTCAGGCAACGGACCGGCCTTTTCTGGATGTGTACCTCACAGTTGTTTTTGACAAAATCATTCGAAATCTTCCACCGCAGCCGTGTCCACCTCCAATCCCTCTGGTGGTGAGGGCGATACAGCAGCTTCCGTCTGCAGATGTCGAAGACATCACCCAAGAGCTAGACGCTCTTCGCTTCTCATCGTCTGTTGCGCAGGCAGCAGTTCTTTCTGGGCCAGGGGGGG
>NW_027155218.1:709-3760 GCF_002600585.1 Cystoisospora suis | reverse complement strand
AGTGGACACTCGGGACCTTTTCCAGAATCGACAAGCAACCCTGCGACGACTCCGAGCAACATCGAAGATGATGCAGAGAACTGTGCTCATCCTCTTGATGACCGGGCAAGCAAGGGACGGACAGGTTCTAATGCGGCTGCGCGCCTCTCTTCTCCTCGGGGGTCATCAGTGGGTTCGGGCACAGGAACGGCGTTTGGAGACGGCGGCGTCCGGAGTGCGGCAGGAAAAGGAAAAGTGGCAGCGGGAGCGAAGGGAGTGTGCACGACGGGCAATGTTGTTAGAAACGATGCTCGGACCCAGGTACCTTCTCCGTCGCTCTCGGCCGCTTCACCTGATGCCGCGGTCGCTGCCGCTGGCGGCTCAACACCACAGGCTTTAAGGCGTCTTGTTGGGGGTATTTCATTCAATAGAAACGGCAACGCCTGGGTGGCGAGCTGGGTAACTAGAAGCGACTTCAAGCACCGGTACAAATACTTCAAAACAGCGGACTTTGGTTTCGAACAAGCCAGACTTCTTGCGGTTCGGTTCAGACAGCACAAGTTGCTTTCGGGTGATGCTGTCGTTGAGGCGTCCGAGCTCAATCAGCGGGGCCACGGAAGTGGAGGGACGTGTGGAGGCCAGCTAGACCATGGGGGGACCGGTGTTGGTGGTGAAGGAGTTACATGCGGGTTTGATGACGATGTAGCCGCTGGAGGTTTGTTAGGGGGTGAGGAAGACTGTGCAGGCCTTGATGGAGCTGGTGGTGATAGCAGCTCGGATATTTCGCTCTCGAAAGGTCGTTCAGCAGCTGGAGGCAGCGGTGGTCAGGTGGGTACCGGACAGAGGCACATGGCATCTGGGGGAGCAGCTCGAGGGGACACCTCGTTTTTTCGGGTTCCGGATTGTCCTGTGGAAGGTGTCTATTACCGAGAGGGGGGCGGGGGTGTCACTGGAAGTGGGTCTGCCTCGTGGCAATGTCGTTGGACGGTCGGGGGGAAGAAATTCAGCAAGACGTTTGCAGTAAACAAATACGGCCCAGAAAGGGCCAGGGAGCTAGCCATTCGTTTCCGGCTGCAGCAAATGGAGGCCATTTCCGCCGAGCATGAACAGGCAGCTCTCCGGGCGGAGGAGGGTGCCGGGGAGCATCCTGTGTTGTCTTCTCAGGGTATGCTAGCTCCCGGTGAGGGGGGAGGCCAAGGAGGCGCCGCTCACCACCTTGTTAAAGACGAGATTGAAATGTCCCCAAACCGGCAGCTTCGAGATCTGTCTCTCTCCTGGTCAGATAGCGGAGGTCCTGAAGATTCTGAAGGAGGAGGTTTAAGCGCCATTTCTCCGCCCGTCACTGAAGGAAGAAGAGACGACCCTGTTTCTTTTTCTTCAAGCGGTCGTGTGTACCATCAGGAAGAGGGCGCGTTCTCGGGTCTGTTAGTGGGAAGGTCCAGGGGAGGCGTTGGCACGGACAGGAGTTGCATATCGGGAAGGAATTTTCAGGCGGGAGTGAAGTTCGATGAGGCATCTGGTGCTTGGAAAGCATGGTGGAGAATTCATGGGGGTAAGGCCGTTTTCAAGGCATACGCTGTCTCCAAATATGGAGACGCGGTGGCCAGGGAGAAAGCGGAAACAGCTATGCGAGCGAAGGCTTTAGAGTTGCAGGTCATGGGTGTTTCCGAGGAGGAAGACAGCCGGGGGATCTCTACGATAGAGTCATCTTCGCCTGATGGGGCGAGTGTCTCTTCTCCCTCCTTGCGAGCACACCAAGCAGCACGTGGTTCCCCGTACCAGCACAACCCGGGAAGTCTCCTACTTCGTAGGGCACACGGGGGAAATGTCGCCATGTCGTCTCATCGAAGACGCGGCGCCAGAGGTGGTTATTTGCTACCAGGGAGCAGTCAAGGCAGCAGTGGCGGGGTTAATGGAGGGCCAGGTGGCTGGGTTTCAGAAGGTGAAGATTTAGAGGAGCACGAGATGCGGGTCATAGAGGAATGGGACAAGCAGGTCCCAGGGAGCGTGTTTCTTCAGCAGTCTCCGTATTGTCTCTCTTTCGGAGGAGGAGGGAAGTGGGTAGCTTCTTGGGGTGTAGGAACAGGTCGTTTGCTTTTGAGAAGCTTTCCGGTTGCTCGCCTAGGCTTCGTCAGGGCCAAGGCAATGGCGGAGAACTGGAGGCGATCTAAACTTCTAGGGCTTTACCGTGCAGAGCAAAAGAGGAAAGAATTGGAGTCGAGAGAGGCTCTCATGATGGTTGCAGCGAATGCCCATAGCAAGCTGGCGTCCTCTCTTGGTGGCGGAGGAGCAGGAGGAAGTAGAGCAGGAGGAGGTAGTATTAGTAATGTTGGGGTTGCAGGGATTGATGGGACCCCTGCAAGTGGTTTGTCAACGGTATCTGTGACACCTGGACTTTCTCCTGGAAACAGCACGACATCCGGCGGGAGGAATCAAGGAGGGGAGAGGAAGGCAGCGCCTTCTAGATCGAGGAACGGTGGTTTCACGACGTCATCTGCGCTTGAACTTTTCTTGCGAAATGCTCAGACTACAGAAGCATCCCTTTGTAACTTGAGACTAAAGAGTGCTCTCTCATTTGGGGCAGATGACAAAGAGAAATTAGGTAGCGACGCGGTGGCTTCATCATCAGGCCATCTGCCGAGCGGTGTCACATTACAGAATGTTTCTGACACGATTCTGCCTCCTCATCGACGAAACTTGGGAGTCCCTTCTGATGTCTGTGCTTCCTTAGACCAGTCGAAAGAATTCGATGGCCTCAAAAAAGAAGCGAACAGACAAACGGAGGATGGGAGAGTGTCCTCTCTTGTTGGCAGCGGCTCGTGGATGAAAAAGGCGGATGGCGAGCCGTCCTCTGGAGGAGAAGCAGGTGTATCCTTCGATGCCGAAACTCAGACGTGGAAAGCGGTTCTGGTGGATCTACACGGAAATCCCATAGTCCAGACTTTTTCAGCCGCCGCTGCGGGGAGCGTAGAGCTAGCGCGTAAACAGGCCGTGGCGAGTCGGAGAGCTATGGAAGTAGAACTGCTCAGAGAATACTTTGATCGTCCCACGGAGCTGTATCAAGGAGTTTCA
>NW_027155218.1:0-678 GCF_002600585.1 Cystoisospora suis | reverse complement strand
CTTTCACAGCGCAATCGAGTCATCGCGGGACAGGCCGGCGAAGAGGATATGGAAAGAGTGGAACAGACGGGACTCCCGAAAACTTTGTCTCCCGAAGCTCTCCAAGCCGCTTCCAACCGACCAGCCCAGAGCTTCTCTGTGGAACTTCTCGGGTGGGAGAGAGCAAGGAGTGCTGCCATCCGTTACTGTCGCGAGCTGAGGATTGAAGTGATAGGACCAGAGGAAGACGAAGAAAGGGGCCTCTATCAGCAAATGCAGCGGGACATAGAGACGAGCACACACCCAGAACTTCCTCGCATCATTGCTTCGTTTTTGAGGAGGACTTCAAGCTCCCGTTCTCCCTTCCGTAGTTCTTCTGAAGACGAAAGACAAGAGGAGAGACACAGTATCTGCGGTTCTGCTTTGGGAGCTTCAGAAGCAACTCAGTCGTCGTCTCCCCCTCTTTCCTTGGCTTCCAACAAATCAGGATCATCTAGCGTCGCTGCGCCGANNGCATCGGCTACGATGGAGAAAACGGCGGTTGCAGCGATGGCGGCAGCGTCTTCGTCAGGTATTCGATGCCTGCAAGTTTCGGATTTTCTTGCAGATGTGGAAATCAGCCCTTTGGATACACAAGCTGCCGCCAACAGGCGTGCGGCGCTACATGCATCAACTGTCGCCGCCGCCGAAGCTGTCGCA
>NW_027155217.1:1252-52386 GCF_002600585.1 Cystoisospora suis | reverse complement strand
GTTGTGCAGCGGGCACTACAGTAGGCTACAGACCGCGTCTCCGTTTCAGAAACAGTACATGTAGCCACGGCGGTAGAGAAGCGAGGACAAAGACCTCTCAGCGTTTCCCGCTCCCACCACTCACGAGGGTCTTCTCGAATTGACAGCTGAGGGAGGGATGATCAGCTGTTTCACGTACGGGTTACATCTGCCATGGTGTCCACTCACCTGGTAGCCGTGCCGTCGGGGGGGTGGCTGAGCGAACAATCGAGCAAAACGGGTGGTCAGTTGCTACATTCACCTAAACATTCTTACGGGTCAACCAACACTCGTGATTGTGGGGTTCCGTGTCGTAGTCCGGATGGAGGATCCGGGAAGCTCTTGATCTTCTTCAAACTGCCATAACGGACCAAGGACCGACGGATCCCGACCCACCCTCTGTGCTAACCGTATTCTGTATTCTATTCGCTGGGCAGTTTTGTTTCGTGTTTCAGTTGTGGCTGACTACATAGAAGTCAGTTCCCGCGTTTATTTGCTGCAGAGCGGTTTTTATAGTTTCGATGTCGGGCTCCGTTACTGCACCGGCCCCTGACGGAGGTATTTGTTTTTTCTTTAGGACAAAGAAGTCTCCATTTCTGCACGAGAAATTGAATGGCTTTCCTGCTTTCTTCGGTCTGCTGGCAGCGCTCATCTTTTTGTCGCGGCTGACAGGATGCGTGCTTGGGTCTGATAGCGTAAACGAACCAGCGAAGTCTTCGAAAGTAACAGGGCAAGTAGCGACGTGCGCCGCCCCAGCAGCAGCATCGCCGTCACCTGCGATGCTGGCAGGAAATATGTCTCAAGCGGATCCCACTTTTGAACTCGTGTGCCAAGGAGGGGAAGCTGTCCCCATCGATCTAGCGAAAGTCTGCAGGCAGAGCACAACCAGCCGACCGCAGAACAAAGGCACGCCGTTGTCCGAATGCCGGACCCACAGTGGGGCGACGCAGTACCGTCTAGCGGATATTTTGTTGTCAGGAGCTAAAGCTGCATGGAAGTCTGTGCCGGCGCCAGTCGGTGAACCACGGAAGTTTCAGTTGGCAATCCCGAAAGACGAGTTTCCTGTGGTGGACGAGAAGTTTTTTGTAGGATGTATGCAGCCTGAAAAGCCTGAGTCGTCGTGCCAGGTCAACATAACTGTGAGCGCTAGAACGTCCGAAGTGTCAGCTGACAATGTTGTGACATGCGCATATGGAAAGGACAGCAACAAGAGTCCGGTCGATGTCAACCTGACAACAAAGAAGAATTCCTTCACCCTTGAGTGCAGGTCCGACGTGGTTCCGGCAGACTACAAACAGCTTTATTGCTCAGGAAGCAGTGTCGACGAGTGCAGCCCCAAAAAGCTGACATCCCTTCTTCCAAGAGCTGAACCATCATGGTGGAAAACGGTTGATTCACTGCACACCGTGAAGCTCACTGAAGACAAATTTCCATCAGCGGATACGGTTTTCCTTATGGGCTGTCAGAAGCCCGCCAAGGGGGGAGTGACGGCTTGTAGCGTCAAGGTTACAATCAAAGCACCTACCACGTCGGGTGTTGAAAGAGATTCTTATTCTCTTCGAGTCGTTTACGGGGTAATTCTTGTTGCAGGCAGCCTGCTTGCATCAATATGAAGACCCTTTTCAGTTTTATTTACAGCTGGACCCGCAGGACACCTCCTTCTCCGGTGGCTCACTTGGGATTGTATCCCTCCCCCGCCTGCACAACTTGAAACGTGTGCGTGTATGGGACCTCCCCCATAGGAGCTGGCGAACACAAGCTTTGGCGATGCGACCAAAATATCTCGCTACCTATCTTCCGCCGATTTCGGAAAAGAGAAAAAGCACATTTGGGTCGCTCTCAGCGTCCTTCTGCATCTGTGCCAGAGTGAATAGCGAGACAATGCTATGTGTTGATGTGTTTCGGCCCGTCCCCCAGGCCCTACTCCAGCAGGGACGGCATTCAACAATCCCGTGGAAGTAGAAAGACAATTAGATAGCGCTTTTGAAGTGGCAACAGAATTCCATCAGTTTATCTCGAGGGGTGACACCTTTATGAACTGCCCACATGATCAGGGTTTCAGTGAGGCTCTTTGAGCTGTCAAGAGTATGTGAGAAACCCCAGTTGATACTACGGCTCGTTAGCCGTGGGAGATTCTTGTAAGCTGTCAGCAAAGGCATCAGCCACGTACCGTCAAACTCTGGTCTGCTGAAGTTCGACCTGAAGTTGAACCGTGACGGCCAAGAGAGGCACGAATCGCTCGTCTCATTCAGGAGACAAGAATTTCCGAACACCTTCCAAATGCGAATGTTGTGCCGAAAATTCTGACAGACCTCCCGGTGCAGCGGAATGACCAAACCCAGAGTTCGGCCACTCCCCCTCCCTTTCCTATCTTTTACCATGCACGGAAACTACAGTCGACGATACCACCGTTTTCGGAGTTTGTACGCGGTGGCCTTGAGACAGCCCCTTAGCGAAAGTGCTGAACCTCTGTTCTACGAATACCAGCTGAAGATTCAGCTGTCCATGCTAGACCTCGATGTCTCCACTTTCCACGCGGGCCGCCTGCTGCCTCCCTTCGCTGGCTTACTGCGAGCCCCTCTACTTGTCTACCTGTTTGAGAGACACGCGCCCCCCCATACAAGAGACACTTCCATGTGAACGTAAGCGCTTGCCGTCCGGGAGTGCATGAAAGAGTCTGTATCTCACGCTTGACAGAGGGTGTGCGAGTGACGAGACGACACAGGAACTACGGCAGCTCGCCTTGCGTGCAGGCGGGTCGTCACTGTTGTGCCGAAGTGCTTCCACTGGTTTCCTATGTGTAGGGTTATTCTACCCGCCTGTCATGTATCTGCCTGACACGCGGTCCTTCTGAGTGACCTCCTTCCTGGGTGCAGAAAGACATCTCCAGGTTCATCGTTTTCTTTTCATGGGGACTGGTGCGACGCTCAAAAAGATTCTCCATGTTCTTTCGAAGTAATCGACAGGAAGAAAAAAAGGACGTACTGCTCGGAGACTAGAAAGACCGGAAAAAATGACGCCATAACGAACAACAACAGATAGGAGTAAAAGATGAAGAAGTTTCACGAGTTTCTCGTACTTTCCTCTCTCATTTTCAAGAAAGAAAAGAAATACTGAACATTTTCACACAGCGTCCGGTAAAATTTCCTCTTTCGGTGTTCACTGACACCCGACAGCTTTCTTCTGTCATTCCCTCCATCCTGGCTGTGGGGGGCGTGTTTGTTTTCAGAGAAACGGACTGGATGAATACAAAAGATAACCAATCCATACGCTTCTAAGGACACGGCCGATTCTATGAAGTTCTATCTCACTGACACACACCGGAATTTCAGAAGCCCAGGAGATATGGGCAGTTTCGAAGACACGGAAGGGTGTTTCTTTTCTAAAGCTGTCTCTCTCTCTGTCGCTGCCTACTACGCCTCCAGCATGTACACCTCTTCTCCTTTTTGGTCATCGTCAAACAGACCGTACGTCAGTCCATACGATGGAAGTAAGAATACCGAAACCAAGAAAAACGAAAAACGAATGAAGTGAGACAGATGAACAGCAAGAGGTGAATGACTTTCGTTTTCTCTCTCGGTAACTCTTCGTCTTGCTTAATCTTGTTCAGACCGCCTAATGTACACAAGAGAAAAGGCTTACGAAAAGGAGACACAAGGAAAGCTATGGTGCTATCAATGACTTTCTATAATCTAGTTGTTATTACTACAATTGGAGCTTCCAGTTGCCGCGCCCTTCGCGACGCCTACCTTGGCGGCTCGGAGCACTCGGTCTTTGATTTTGTAACCTCTCTGAATGACCTGCGCGACTTCTCCTTTCTCCTGAGAAGAAATAAAGACCGAGGAAATGTGAAGATGATGACACACAGAGAGAACGGAACGGGAAGCGCGAACTCAAAAACAAAGAGAACTCTGTTTCTCTCCTTCTCAGTAACGTAACAAGAAATAGAAAGTAGATCAAACTCTCTGTAGATATATCATATATATGAGTCAGTACACCTAGATGAATGCAGAAGGGCCGTAGGGAAAGATATACATAGATAGCATACAGAGGAATCGATAAATACATAGATATTCACAGAAGCAGATACAGGTAGACCAGCCGGACATTTGAATCTGTTTTAGATTAGATGTACACGATGACAACGGCAAGAGTATCTACTTCAGACACAACTTGCACAACGAAGAAAACCACCTGTAAAGACGCATGATTA
This sequence comes from Cystoisospora suis, assembly GCF_002600585.1. NCBI lineage: Eukaryota > Apicomplexa > Conoidasida > Eucoccidiorida > Sarcocystidae > Cystoisospora > Cystoisospora suis. The sequence goes on along the minus strand of NW_027155217.1, from coordinate 48,155 downwards.
ATCAATAGTTCTCTATACTCCCAGCACCACAGGAAAAGAAGCAACAAAAGAGCATCGACGATGATAGCGACTCATACCCTGAAGACGGTTTGGAAGAGCTTTTCCGTTATGAATGAGGTGGCATGAAAGAGAGAGAAACACCTCTTTCCACTTACTTTTGTAGGATGTTCAAGCTCGAAGAGAGCTTCATGAAGTGCAGGATTGAATCTCTCGCCCATCTGCATCGGAACAAAATACATCAAACATTCTGTAAGCAGTCACACCTTTTTTCTTCCTCGCGAACATATATATACCCGTGAACATCTAGGTACATACATACATATGTATACACAATACATATGTGCATATAAGCATATACCCTCTATGCCTTACCATCTGTCACTCTTTCCCGTTCTCTCTACTAGGAGATAGGCGTGATATAGAGATCGACACACACTGTGCATGCAGTCTTTCTGTTATTGTTTATCTATGCATCCCTGTCTGTCTATACACCGAGATACTCCCATGTAAACGCTTCCCCTGTCTTCCACAGACACTCCAGACTTCGCCTTCGACCGTACACTCATAATGCATACAGGCGCGTGGTGAACTCCCGCAATACCATATATATATATATATATATATATATAGACAGAAAGGCAGACGGAGGGAGAGATCTTTACTATTCAGTATCAATGTATGGCTTTGTAACTCCTTTACATACATAGTCCCTGGAGGGACTTTCTAGCCTCCTATCCGGTAGTACACGTTATTGCAAGTCAACCCGGTGCATGCAAACATAGCTGCACGTCCCATTATACACACACAAGGGCTTTTCTTGTTGAAGGAATGCCTGACTAACTCACCGGATCGAATTGTTTCACACCAAAGCGGTCTAGAGTTTTATGAAGGAGAGTTTCTGTCATCTTCACGCCATCGTAGATTTGCTGGATATGCTCGAGCGTCAGATTCTGCTGTCCTCCCGTCTTTGCATCTTCTCCAGCCTCTCCTTCTTTTTGATACCGATCAAGCACATCTTGTAAAGAGTTCGTTGCATAGGCAAGAGAATCGGCGACATCCAAGACTGCCTTGGCGAAGTCGCCCACCGCGTACTCCTTCATAGAGCTCATCTGTATATACACCCGAGCCAAGACATCCTGATCTTCCTAAACAGATATCTCCTTCTCTCCACAAGGCTCAGACGCAAAGGTCTACAGAGAGCTACCCTTCCATCTGGCAGATGGGTGTACGTGCATCTAAGAGACTAAAATACATAGACTTATAGTGTACGCGTGGAAGACAGAAAAGCTAGAGACATGGGTGACGAAAGCACAACAAAATCAAGAGATTCTTTCTATCGCCTGCGAGAAAAAAGTAGCTCTATACACAACACACAATGCTCCTGAGAGGCATCCATCACTTTTATTTACCTATAGATCTATACAACCTAAGAGACGTGGACAGTACGCAAGCAACTATGTATACGCCTACGTAATCACGTCGTGTGCTTTCAGTTCAAGAAGAGGTTCTCTTGAAGCTTCTGACGAAACCTTTAGAAAATTCATCCCACGTACGTATAGCTTCATGCACGCCTACAGAAGCAACTCGAGGCCCCCCCTACTTCTTCAGCATAGACACCTACCTACCTATCTATACATATATTCCTTTCTTCACAAGCAACTAGACAGATATGTAACCCTTGAAGGATACCGAGAGCCCACTGCAGAAAGGGGCTCCATGCATAAACAGATAGACAACTGCCACGTACACGCAGACCAAATCGATCTATAGTTCAGAGCTATGTATCTACAGTTCTGTATGGGTAATACAGATGTATTCTGTGTGTAGAAGAGAGAACGAAGGGAAGACAGACAAAGAAAGAAGACGACACAAGGGGATGTCCTTGGGGTGAGGAAGCTTTACCTCCTTTTGATGTCTCATGCGAGCATTCTCCATGTCTGCGAGAGCTCTGAGAGCCTTATCTTTCATTTCCTTCGCTTTCTTTTTATGCTCTTCCACTTCCTCCATGCACAGGATATACTTCTCTTCTAAGGCCTGGAGACACGACGAAGTACACAAAGAACGGACCAACATGCAAATCGACTCCTCTCACCGTCCGTCCTGAATCTCTGCATACACCACAGCTCTACGGAAAAGATACACTTCAATGTCGACTGAGAGATACACAGATGACAGATAGACTGATAGTTAAAGACCTGTTCATGTAGCCGTCTTCGAAGGAGAGAGGCAGATAACAAGACAGGCAGAGCGATAAGGACACATGAAGATACATGCAGAAAGAAAAACATATCTGCATACGGCTTCCATACATAAAAGATGAGTTCATCATCGTAAGGTTGGAACGAAGAAGTTCTCCTCCGAGTTGGCTGTGTTACGGAAGAAGACAGCAGATCTCCCTCGAGAAGGTAGGAGAGATCTTGTCTCCCTCCTACATCCATTTGCCGATGAGTAAAGAGAAGCTAGTATGATTGAAGAAGAATCTTGGTGAATCTAGAGAGGTAAAAAGAGCGAAAAGACGAAGACAATAGAGAACCTACTTTGTAAGCCTGATCGTCTTTGCCATTGGAGGATACCTCTCCTTTCTCTCTTGGGGTGCTGCGTAGTTCGTCACCGGGCTGTCTTTGTTCTCCTCCATGGGTAGATGAAGAAGATCCCTTCTGTCGGCTAACAGGAGATCCCTCGTCTTCTCCCTCATTTTCAACGGAACTTGGCACTTCACTTCCTCCTTGTCTATCTGGGGTGGGTGCCCTGCCTCCTCCTTCGTTGTCTTTGCTCGGTGACTGCTGGTGAGACGTCGAGAGATATCGATTCTTCGAGAGAGTTGAAAGGACGTTTCGAGAAGAGAGAAGACTCTGCGGTGAAGTAAGAGAAGAAGAAAAGAGAGAAGAAGAAAGAGAGGACAGTGCACGACGATCTGGAGAATAAGAAGAATGAGATGACGATGGTGGGATAGATACACATGCGGATGAAGCAGGGAACAAAGAAGATGAAGAAGAAAGGGAACCCGGGAGACGACGAGAGGATGGGAAGAGAGGAGAAGAACGAGAAGAAGAACAAGAATAGCGATGGAAAGATGGAGAGGACGAAGAAATCCGTCGCATCGTCGATGTCGACGCGCTGAAACAAAAAGATGAAGATGCCATCATTGCCATCGTGACGAACGGAAAGGAGGGCAGGAGGGCCAAGGAGAGAGTGAGTTTTTCTTTCGAAGAGAAAGAAAGGAAGGAAAAGAGAAAAGAATTCAGAATGGAAAGATGGATTCGAAGGACACGGGAAGAGTAACAAGGAGAAAGAAGGTGAATGGAGAAACAGGGAGAGGGCTCAAAACAAATCCGAGGAAGGCTTTCGCAGTGAAATGGATAATGAGTGGCAAGAAAATGAAAAGAGGAAAGCGACTCACTAAACAAAGGAAGAAGAAAGGAGAAAAGAAGATGAGGAGACACCTTTGCCGCAGATTTTCCTGACGCTTTTCCCTGTGTCCCCCATCGGATACCACCCGATACACCGGAAGCGTTCCTTACAGAGACTTTTTTGAAAAAATCGCGATTGTCTCGGCCTGACAACGTTTCGTAGTGGAAAAGATTTGCTTCACCATAGCCAGGATTCCTTCTTTCTTTCATTTGTGTCCCTCATAGCATCTGGGAAGAAGAGAAAGAGAGAAACGATTCATCCCGGCGAAAAGAGAAACCGAGAAAACACCACGCACACACACAAACCACACATGCATGAGTTCTGTCGCTCGTCCTCTCTCTTTTTTACAAAAAGAATTTTTATTAATTAAATTATTAGTAAAAAAGTATAAATTATTTAATAAATTGGACCCGCTCGTTCTGACTCTGTCGATTGCCATTTGAATGGAAATCGATGAAGCCATCAATCGACAGTCGACCGATTGCCAGGAGAGCCAAGGAAAGAAGAAAACTCTAGGCTTGCAGAAACATCTAGAACGGAGAAACGTTTTTTCCTTCTTTTGGAAAACTCTGCTCCTTAGAGGACCCGGTTTCCGCAAGATACACGTCATCCGTGAAGTTTTGGGTGGTCATACGGTGGATCAGGAGGCGCGCTCTTTGGCGTTAGGCACTCAGTGAAGTTCCACTTGCGTGACTTGTTGGCCGGAAACAGTCGACCCACTCCTGTCCTTCAAACGCACGTTTTATCTTTCAGCAACCATCATAGAGTAACGAGGCGCTACTCTTCGGGAACAGCCCCTTCGCCCTCTCTGAGGGGAGGTGGGCCTGACAGGGAAATCTTCATATTCAGCATTGTCTAGTAGAAGAAACACTGACGGCGTCTATTCCTACCGATGGGCATGGCAAAAAAGATAGACAAGAATGTCATTCGGGTAAACAGAACGACATTGTAGGAGAGAGATGCTTGCCTGGGTATTGAACTAAATGCAATTAGCCAAACGTACGTGTGTAAACGGACGGATAAGAATTGTAGAGGAGTGTAGCCTCATGCCCCAAGGCCCATTGCACCCCCAGGTGCACATTCGTAGTGAACGGCTCGCCTCACATTTAGAGACTTGTCGCTTGCTGCTCTCACCTCAAGTGGAGGGGACTTACAAAGGGTCAAAAATCTCATTCTTTCTTGAACAGACGTCCTGCTCTCTCCTCCTACCTTTTTTCTACTCTCGGGAGTCTTCTTTCTCTCACTTCCATTTCCCTTCTTGTACTGCCTCGCTAGGCTATACGAACCTCTCTCGCTGGTTGCCGAAGAAGAGACACCGAAAACATCTCTTTCAAGGAAATTCCTCTTTCTTTCTTGTCAGGTATGCAAACTGTAACTGGCGTCTTGTGCTTTTCCCTCCTGTAGATCATCCTAGACAATTCTGAGATTCCGTCATAATCTCTCCTTTTCCTTTCCCTTGTACAGCATAAACAAGTGTCGAGACAGTTATCCATTCCCCTCAAGCCAAAGACGGTACGAGGGGGAGAAGTTTGTTGCACTTCTCTTTCGTCCAGCTCTTCTCTCTTCATACAGTCCCATGGGGAGACACCCTCTGCGAAGAAAGGAAAAAAACTTATCTCCTCCTGTATCCTGTGTCTGTCTACTCTTACAACCGACGATGCCTCTCTAATGAAAGAATCGAGGAATCCTTCTACGGTTCTTTACGGGGAGGGTAACGTGACCACCCCGGTATATCCTCAGATCCACTACATTAGAAGAAGGTCTAGATATGGATCGACATATCGATAGATACGCATTCAGTCATCTCTTGCCTTCCTCTTAGTGTCCGCTCTGCCTCGAACGACCCCAGGCCTGTCATGGCATAGGCGTGGAAATTTTCCACAAATGACGCTCAAGAATTCAGACATGGTAGTTAACATCGTGTTATCTCAAGCAATAAGTTCCCTCTCCTTTATCTCGTTTCGATTGCTTGGGCTGGCACCCGCCTTTCACACCACCCTCTTCTCCTCCCCCTCTTTCCTTCTGCTGATCAGCAGACGTATCCCTTCCAGCTTAACTGGTAGGAACAACACAATCTACTATGTTTAAAGAATCTACATCTCAAGTGAAGTCGAAAGAAAAGCACTGCCCGTACAATTGGCAACTCACTCAGTGCCAATGCGAGCTTATGGAAGTTTACTATCTACCCACATATCTATACACCTGTGGACGCGTGTACGTACATCCCGGCCGCTCTGTCTCAACAAATCGACACCCGGTCAGCTGCTTGACCAGGGTGTACGTACGTACGCCCCGTCCAATCGATCTATCTGTCTATCTCAAGGCTTCTTTCTCTGCTATCTTCCTTTCCTTCGATCTATCATTGTTCTTAACGATAGTCCTCGTGCGACTACACTAGTGATACCGCGATGAACCCATAGAGAAAGAATCTCTATCCAGCCTGTCCTGGCCCCTCTCCTCCTCCTCCTTCTTTTCCACTCGATCCTTCGTTCTTCCTTCTCTCGCATACTCTCTCTGTTTATCTCTTCTGTCTATGAACTCGCATGCAGTTCGATCAAAAACCGTCAACTCACGCGGACAGACAAGACTCTCCCCTCTTCCACTTCATTCTTGCACTCTTCCTTGTTAAGTAAGAAAGAAAACCAATCGAAACCAAAAAGAAGAAAAAGAACAACTCCATACAGAGCACTTCCTCTCACACACACGCACACACATACACACGCGTACATACACACACACGTACATACATACGTGCAGGTATATAAATGCATATATATATATACATATATGTCTACGTATACATAGAGCTGCGAAAGAGAGCTCATCAATAGAAAGGTACCGAACACTCGACAAGAAAGGAGATAGAGAGTTGCATTCATCACCCACCCCACCTTCTCCGAGCAACCAGCACCAGGGAAGGGAGGCATGATTAAAGATAGTCTTCTTCTTTAGCCTGTCCAAGAGAAACAGGGACCAACACTTCTTTTCTTCACAAGACGCAAAACCCAAGGAATCGCCTCCACAGAAGAAAAGAAATACGAGAGCAAAACTCTCACAGAAAGAGATAAAGGCGGGATCGATGCAGAGACGATGAGGAAAGAGAAGAGGGTGGTATACCCCTCTAGTACATCTTGCTACGCAAGACCTCTTCCTCTCGGTGAGGTGAAGAAGAAGAAGAGACCGCGAGACGGGGAAGAAGAACACGAACATCTGTCTGTCTCTTCTGGTGGAGACACTCCGAGAAAGAAAGACAGAGAGAGATGAGGAAGTCAATTCGATGAACAGAAGAGAATAAGAAAGAAAAAACGAAACCTTCTTCACACCTTCTTCCGACTTCTCTGGAGATCTCTCAACTCCCCTACCCCTCTGTCAGTCCGCTGAAGCTGCTGGAAGACCATCAGAAGAAATCGCATACAAGAAACACAGAGAAGAAGAAGAAGATCTACGTATGAGAAGAAGAAGAAAGACTTCTTGTTGGTGTCGTCCTAGACAAGTCATCAAGAGTCTCTCAGCTCCTCATCCAATCGGCCTCCCCTCTTCAAACTGCGTCTTCTTCTTGTTCTTCTCCCTCTCTCATGTATCACGGAGAGCAAAGAAGAGAGCGAAGAACGCGAGAAAGAACGACAGAAAGCCTATTGTTCTTCTATTTCTTCGGATCGTCTTTCTTCTTAAGAAAGGTGGTTATCAAAACTTCCACCTGACCTAATGCCATAGGCGATTAAGCTTCCTAGAGAACCTCCGTGAAGCTGTAGAGTACATAGAATATCATTGATACCCACAAGAAACTTTCTGCTCTTTCCTTCTCTTTCATTCTGCGTTGCCTCATCTTCTGAAAGTCTATGCCCAAGAGGAGAAGAAGAAGCATGCAGGGACATTCCTTCTCTTTCCTGTTCTTCTTCTCCTTGTCCTGCTGTCGCTTCATTCTTCTCTCGTTCCCCCTCCTCTTTCTCCCCCAGCATCATCATCGAAGATCCATTAGCTTGAAGCTTATTCTGACTGCCCTCTTGAAGCCCGGTGTTCTTGTTCTCTCCCGCTTCGAGGTCTCCTTGGCCATTGGGTGCACTGGCTTCTTGTAGAGAGTCTCGTTTCTTCACTTTGGTCTTCTTTCTTTTCTTCTTGCCACGCCCTTGTCTCTGATCAATCGATTCCTCCTCCTCGTCTTCCTCATCCTCTGCTCCTTCTTCTTCGACCTGTTCTTCTCCTTCATCTTCATCTTCGTCGTCTTCTTGCTCATCGTCACTGAAGGTTCTCCTCATGGAACGTTTCGACACCTCTTTCTTCTTTCCCTCTTCTTCGTCGGCCTCTTCACTATGGTTTTCTTGCAAATAAGACCCTCTGAACTGTCGAGCAGTCTAGAATGATATGCACGTCCTTTCTTACACTTCCCTCAATAAAGACGTCTTCATGAACGAGAAGAAGAAGAGGGACACCTCACCATTCACTACTAGCTTACATCAATCTCCTTCATCGTGAGAGCTTCTATCTCTCCACTATGATGAAGATGAGATGAACAAAGAAAGAAATGTCTACTACACTTAGGGACTTCTTCTTGAAACAGTCACAAGGACGGGGATGAGGTGTATGTATGTACAGCAGGTGTATGTGTGCCTAGAGCTCTATGGTCTCCATCTAAGACGTCATCTAAAGAGATACATACCAAAAGGGAGATATAGAAAGAGAGAAAGAGAGAGACAACGATTTTCTCTCAAGCCTAAACAAAGAACAATAAGAAGAAGAATCTTTATATCAGCCAGATTCATCTAACAAGCAAAGGACGTAGGAGAGAACGGCCCCCCGTCTTCCTACCTCTCCAGATTGGACGCCGACCGCCTTCGAGGAAGAAGAGTTCACACCACTTACACCTGGGTCTGAGGAGGTCCGCTCTGCGCCGGCTGTAGCTATATCACGTAACTCCCGCTGTATTTACAAGAAACACACATAGACACTTCATGAGAAAGTGAAGGATACATGCATGCACATACATATTATATATACAAGTGCGTGCAAACTCTTCCTTATCATCCGGAGAATAAAGAGGACGACAACCGCGATAAATATGATGAGATAGTAACAAAGATAGACACCCTGAGAAGATAACTCCCAGCCGCGGATGTTTCTTCTCTATACACATACACAGATCTAGAGCTAGACCATGGCGGTATGTATATATGTATATACCTATAGTGTATATACAGAGACACTCTCTTTCTCATTGATCATCCATTTTCCACCAAGAAAAGAGCTTGCTTCGTCTCCACCACACCTTTCAAAGCAGTCGTAGGGAAGGTGAACGGAAAAGAAGTGAGGGGTTTGAAGTGAGAGATAGAAACGCCTTCTCGACTGATTCCTCATGAACTCGGAGATAGGGAGGAGAACAGGAAGATCTCCCCCCCCCCCTTCTATCTGCTATCGCCTCTGAAAGGTTCTGCAACAAACCAAGGCGTTCCTCCTTCCTTTCTTTCCTTACATCATCGAATCTCGAAGCTGAGCCAACAGGAGCACACTGGCTTATATCGCTGATATCCCTCATCAGAGTACCTCTCTTCTTCGCACGCTTCAGCCGTCTGAAAAAAGAGTGAGAAAGAAAGAACAGACACATATATGCGTCTAGTCATTGTCTGCCATATGCACAAATCTATATATATGCATATATATATATATATATATGTGTATTGTGAATCAATCGAGTATATTGTATAGTTGATACGTAGAACTGCTAGAAGGAAGGCTGCGGTTGGTGTGAACCTCCTTAGCAAAGTGAGAGATGAACAGGCGATTGCCGCATATCAACCAAGTGAGAGAGAAGGCATGAGACAAAGAGATAAGAGACAACTCTTTTACTTCATCATACGCTTCGATATGTAGAGGCGAAGGTGAGAAAAGAAAATGACAAGCAAACCTATCCCCTCGCCTCCTTCTATCGAAGAAGGATGAGTAAGCGAGAGAGAGAGAGAAAAAAAGAGAGACGAGACAACAGGAAAAACACTCCTAAATAGGAGGAGGAGCAGTCACTACCCCAGGCTACAGACACTCGACATAGAGATAGATAAATACCGAAGGTTAAACTCTGAACGAAAACGAATATGTAACCTGAAAGTACTAGAAAGTAAGAAAATACTGCGAGTAGATAGATAGGAACCGTAAAGATAGATGGATCAAGGTAGACAGACAGACAGATCAATCGATAAAGATAGATAGAGAATGTGTTCTGACTTGCTTGATATGTTTGAATTCAGTCGGGTGATAAGTGAGAAGCAGAGATTTCTGTATGTATGAGTTAGCGGCTATCAGGAAAATACCTTTTATCAATGACAATCCATTCAGCCCATGCACGATGTTTCTTCTGTTTCCCCCCTGATGAAGAGGCTCCTCCTTCTCCTGAGACACCTGGAAGAAGTTCTTCTTCTTGCTGTATATACACACGGATACGCACAGCTCATGCTCACCATGAACCAACAACTATAACAAAGGTATACGCATTTACATGAAGAGATGAGATAGAGAAATCTAGATTCGAGAAATGGAGAGAGACGACGACAGTCTATAGGGGATCCCCGCTGTATGTCTACACTTGACTGATCTACCTCTGGACTGCCACATTCGCTGGGAGCATGCGCTTAGTCTTTGTAAAGAGGAAGAAGGAAGAAAGACTGAATGACACGAAAGATAAATGACAATACAACATGCTCCAGATAGATAGATAGATAGAGAGATTAAATATAGATAGATAGATGGATAGATAGATAGCGAGGTGTCGTTCCATATATATATCTACTCATACACACAAGGATTCATATGTATATCTCCCTCCATCTACCGTAGCCTTCCCTCCTCTCTTTCTCGCTCCGACTCCCTCTCTCTGGAAAAACGAAGACATAGATATCATAGATTCTTCTGCTCGAAGAAGACATTCAGCTGAGAGGAAACACTTTCCACTTTCAAAACTCCTGTTGTTCTTCATCTTCTTTCTCCTCCTCTTTTCTCTTCTTCTTCTTATGTATGGCTTGATAAGTCAAATCCGTTACCTTCTTTACTTCTTCCTCCCTCTCTGTCTTCCGTGAACTACCATGGCGTTTCTTCGTCCTTCTGAAGCACCTATCAAGCTTCTGAGAGCCATTGAATGGCGCATTCACTCATTCTCTTTCTCCCTCTTCTTACCTTTGCTACACGGTTTGCATGCGACTCTTGTCTCTCTTCCGTCTCGCTTTCTTTCACAGATTCGTTCAAAATTGTCTTCTCTTCCTTCACCTCAGCGAACCGGCGTTGATAGAGCTTCAGTTCTTCCTAAAGAAAGAAAGTAAGGGAAGAAGTAAGAGAAGGAGAAGAGAGCCATGGAAGAATCAGTCCCTGGATATGTATGTGTCTTCACTTCTATCTTCTCTCTCCCACTAATAGAGGACCGCACGCGTGTCTACAGGGAGGGAAGGAGAATGAAAGAGAGAGGAGATATATATATATAAAAAAAGTACGTAAGAATCTTTGCATGCACGCGTGGAGTATGTTTCTTTCTGCAGAGGAAAACCAAGAGAAACAGAAAGACAGTTGGTCATAGAAGAAAGAAAGAAAGAGAAAAGAAAGAAAGAAAGAATATCTCGAGTGTCTGTTTACACTTGGAGGAGAAGAAGAGAGAGAGATTCCACCATCCCTTTCTTTGTGTTGTTCTTCTTCTCCCTTTTCTGATCTCCTTTCTCTTCTTCTTCTTCCTACCCGAGCTGCATGAAGAAGTTTCTGCTGCTCTTGGTGGCTCAGAAAGATTTCCACCGTACGCCGTTCAGCCGCTTGCGTGACCTGTTGAAGTTCCTCCTTTTGTCCTTTTAGAACTTGGATTTGCTTTGCTAGCTCATCTTCGGTATTCTTGAAGCGACGTATCTCTTCTAGATACTTCTTGTTCTCGATATAGAGCCGCTTATTCTCTTCTTCGTATTCTCTCTGGATACGCCGAGAGAGTTCATCTGACTCTTCTACGTCATCTATGGAACGACCGACCGAGAGATTCTTTCTTATGTCATCTTTCTCTGTTCCTTTCTTCTTCTCTTTCAACGCTTCTTTCTTTCCTTCTCCTTCTTCTGTTGTCTTCATAGAGCACCTCGACGGTTTCTCTTTCTCTCCGAGTTGAGAATCTATCTTGGTATCTTCCTCTCTACAGTCTTTCTCACATGTCTCTTCTTTCTTCTCTGACTGAGGGAGGCGAATGAAATTTCTCGCATCTTCTTCTTTCTTCTTTTCTTCTTCTTTTGGAGATGGAAGAGAAGGAGGGGGACAGCATCGTTCTCCTCTATGATCTTCGGTGAGCTGTCCTTTCATCCTTTCCTTTCTTCTTCTTGTCTCTTCTTCTTCTTCTTTCGCTTGAAGAGACTGAAGTTCTTTCTGTTGTCTGAAGAGAAGTGTCTCTTGTTCTCCAAGAAGTTTCTGTTGCTCTTCGAGCTGTTTCTCTTGTGCATGCAGTTGTGAAAAAAGCTCTTCATATCGCTTCTCATACATTTCTATCGTTTCTTCTTTGATGGTATGGAGTTCTTTGACTTTCTCATCTTTTTCCTTCATTAGCAATTCCTTCAGTTCGTCTTTCTCTTTCTTTGAAATCTCCTTTTCTTTCTCGAGAAGATTCTTCATCTTCTCCAGATCTTTCTCATATCTTTCATGAAGACTTTGTAGAGCAAGAAGCTTCTCTTGTGCTTGGGACGCGTCTTCTGTCTTCTTTTCAAGCTGACGTTTGAGTTCATTTATCTTTTTCTCTGCGAGTTCCTTCTCTTTCTCCATTCTCACTTTGAAGGTTTCTTCGATCATCTTTCTTTCTTTGGTCGATAGATCGAGAAGATCTTTCAATTCTTGGACCTTTCTTTCATGCATGTTCTTCTGTTCTTCTATTCTCTCTTCCGCTTTCATTCTTTGAGTCTCGCATGTTTCTGCTAAGGCTTTTGCATGCTGTCTAGCTTCATGAAGTTCTTGAATATACTCTTTCTGGGACGAAGCGACTTCTCTTTCTTTCTCTTCTTTCCATACAAGAAACTGATCTGTCAGATTTTCTATTTCCTTCATTAAGTCCTCGTTGCGAGATCTTTCTGCTTGTATCATAAGGTTCGACTCATGTAGCACATTCTCGAACTTCTTTTCGGAAAGTTGGAGGTGAGATCTTTGTTCTTCTAGAAGTTTATCTTTCATACCATCGGCCTTCTTCAACCTCTTATACTTCTCACGCCAGATACGTATGCGAAGAAGAAGCTCAGGGCGATTTCGCCATATACGGCGAAGGTCCCCTTCAAAAGCTTCGTCATCTTCATCTCCACTTAAGCGAGAACAACAGGTACTGGTGACACTCGTACTATGCTTGCTTGGATCTTCATGGAGATCTCTATCGAGGGGATACAGGAAAAGATCTCTCGGAAGACGGAGAGGAAGAGACGAAGAGGAAGACTTCTCATCAAGAGAAGATGGTGAAGACGGAAAAGAAGAAGACGAAGAAGAAGAAGGAGAACACGGGGGTGGGAGAATAAGTTCAAGATCTTGAGCCGAAGAAGAATCGACTCCGCGATTCTCTAGGTGTTTCTTCTCTTCCCTTGTTTTCTCTTTTGACACATGTCCAGGTGGGAGACTTTCCCCGTGAAGGTTCATCTTAGTTTTCATATCTAGTCCTTCTATTTCTTCTTCTCTTTCTCTTTCTTCGTCGTCTCTTTGATCTCTCTGTATTTCCAAAGAAAGACAAGAGGAACTCGAGGATTTCACGAGGTTTCTTTCATGAGAGCTATCTTCCTCGTCAAGGCGAAAGATCTGAGGTAAAGGAATGGTGTGAGAAGGACAAGGAGGAGGAGGAGAAGAGAACTCTCTTCTCTCCTTGAAAGGTAAAAGATCGTGTTTAGAAAGGTCAGATCGAGACTTCATAATAGAGGAAAGAGAAGTGCCTATCTGGTCCGGTGTAGAAAATGAATGAGGAGATCTCTCTGACCTGCCATGATCCTGAAGATCTAAGGAGATGTTCTGTTCAGAAGAAGATATGATAGAGGAAGAAAGCTGACTGTCTGAAATAGCAAGGTTCTTCTTCTCTTCTTCTTCTACTCCATGTAGAGTGTCCTCTTGCGCCTTCTGTAAAGAAAGAAGAAGATGAAAAGACTCTACGTGAGATGGTGAGTCTTCTGTTTCCTCGTTGAGAGAAGAGAAAGAACTTCTTTTCTTCTTTTTCAGTTCTTCCTCCTCTTCTACGTCGAAAGAAGATCCGGGAGAAAGAAGAGAAGAAGATACAGGGTTCGACAATGATACTACAGAAGAAGATTTCTCTTTCATTTCGCTGGGGTGATCTCTCTTTCTTTCTTCTATGACAGTAGGTACGAGGGTCGATGAAGATGAAGAGTCTCTTTCTTCTTTTCTTTCTTCTTCTGACGCATGCGAATGTGCATGAAGGAACTCTGAAGAATGATGAGGGAGGGTCGTAAGATCTTTCTCTTCTGTTGAAGCCACAAGACATGAAACAAAAAAGAAGAAGAGAAGCCCCAGCAGTCATGGAGAGTGAAGAGACCTTCTGGGGTGGAAGAAGAGCACTTTCATGACATTTCGATAGCACATGAATCTCTCTCACATTCTTCTTCTTCTTCATTCAGCTCTCTTGGCTATCGCATCAGAACTACAAGAAACATTTACACTAAACGGTGTATGTACACCCGAAAGACGGATCCAGGATTCAGAAGGTGTACGTACACCCTAGCCAAAGAATTTCCAACATCTACCGGGTGTATGTACACCTCAAAAAGAAGAGTCTTGCTTCCATCATCGTGATCAACACGTATCCTTCTTCTCCTGCTAATGCACCTACTTTCTTTTGGACTCCTTTCAGCATCTCTTCACCACAGAAAGTAGATGGAGATCATTGTTATCTTCTCATGGCTTTCGTATGAATTCCTTCACAGGAAGCAAGTCCAGATATCATGCAGACTATAAACAATTTCTCCCTCTTCTCTCTGAGGAAAGTCAGACAAACTGCACTGTTCAGCAATTCATCTATCTATCTATCTAGCTATTTACCTATCTATCAGCTTTACTCAGCCCCTTTTCTTTCAGACTCACTACTAAGAGAGGGGATACACAAGAAGAGAAATCATCTCCTTAGATTCTAAGGAGAAACTCATGCAAGTAGCTGAATGTATCTATATGTTATGTACGAAGAAACTTTCTCCTTCTACTTTGAATGAGATACACCTGGTATGTTTCTAGGTCGTAGATTCGATCTATCTCTGATGTACCCACCTAGATCTCTCAATCCGTCCCTTTATCTGAATCTATTGATCTATGTAGATCTGTCTATGCATCTATCTATATAGATGTATCTTTCTATGTAGATATCTGTCTCCTTCTTTATCTTTCTTTTCTAAACACGTACGTGTATGTGGAAGCTTGTTGTCGGCTGTTCTTGAGGCAGCTAGTCACTTGTATGAGGAGACACCCGAGGAAAAAAGAAGACAGGAGACAGGAGAAGAAAGAAGAGAAGAGAAGATGCATTCAGCTAGTCCACAAAGAAGACCAGGAAGTATTTTTCTTCCATCCGGAAGAAAGAGTGTCTATCCGAATGGTATGAGAGATATAGAAAGGAGAAACCGAATCTTTTCTGTCTCCTTCACTCCTCTACTTTTCTCTTACTTCATTTTGATTGAGTCATGCAGTGAGTGAATATAAGGGCTGGTTCGCATGCCTAAGTAAGACTTACTATGAACGGATACAGGAGGAGACGAAGAAGATGAAGAAGACAATAGAGATGAAGAAGAAGAGGAAACAGATGTCGAGCCATTTCTCCTCTCAGGTGTCCCGTGAGCTACATCAAGAGAACTTCCAATATTTCCTCCGTCTAGAGCTTCAAGACAGAAGATGATCGAAGAAGAAGAAGAAGACGGTTGCGGCTTGTCGTCTCTATCAATATTTTCATCAGAAGATACCATCTTGAAAGAAGAGAAGGAAGAAAGAGTGTTATGTGGTATCTTCTTCTCTTCTGTCTTTTCTTCTCTCTCTTTTTCTTCATGGCCTTGGAGAAAAGACTTCTTCTTTTCAATCTTCTTCTCTTCATGAATGTCTTCCTTAAGTGTCAATAGAGAATTCTTCTCTAGATCATCTTCTATGAATCTCCTCTTCTCCATCGTTCTCTCATTCTTTCTCTTGCCCGTCTCCTTTCTCATAGGGTAACTATCAGAAAGAAGCGGAGATCTGTGATCTCTCATGAAGTCTTCCTCTGCTAAGAAAGGGATACTTCCCGGATCTTCTTCTTTCCCTTTAACCTTCCTCGTCTTTGTCTGAAAGACAAGCATCTCTTCATCATCCTGACCTGCTGCAGTTGTAGTAGTCGTGGTAGGAGTCGTTGTGAGGACAAGTGACCTTGTTGGCATATCACCTGCCATGCTGATATCTCTCTTTTCAAGATCAGAAAAGAGATTCTTTCTCTTCTTCTCTTCATCTTCCTTCTCTTCTCTTTCCTTCTCTTCCTTTCCTGTCTCTTCTTCTTGCTTACGCATGGCGGAGGGAACTCGTTGTTCAGAGAGGAAAGCAACAGAAGCCGCCGGCTTCACCGGCAGAGACAGAGGACCAGGAGGGAGCGGCCAGCTCTTTATTTTCTTCTCTTCTTTTAGGTTGGCTTGTGATGAAGAAGAAAGAGAAGACCAGATTTCTTTACTTTCGCTTCTTCGTAAAGCCTTAACTCCTTCCTTTTTTGACGATCCTTTTAGACACTTCTTCGATACACGCGATACACGAAGATCTCTATCTTCTCCTGCAGATTCATAAAGCAATCCCGCTGCCGGTTCCTCTTCATTCTCCTCATCTTCAAGAGATATAGCGGCTGACGGTAACGCAGACAGAGACAACGAACGTCGTTGCGACGGGACAGGCGGAAGAGAGGTAGAAGAAGAAGAAGAGAAAGACGAAGAAGAAATCTTCATTGATTTATGACTCCTTGAAAGGAAGAGAGATTCCGTTGTAGTCTTCTTCTTCGGACATATTTGTGTCTCTGGAAGAGAACGGTCTTCAGAAAGAGGTG
Organism: Cystoisospora suis; assembly: GCF_002600585.1. Lineage (NCBI taxonomy): Eukaryota > Apicomplexa > Conoidasida > Eucoccidiorida > Sarcocystidae > Cystoisospora > Cystoisospora suis. Next base: position 31,738 of record NW_027155217.1, on the reverse strand, counting down.
AAGCGTAGTCCATATCCTGGTACTCTTTTCTCTCTTTCTTCTCGGCCTCTTTTTCGTGAATGAGAGTATCAGGAGAAGCAGAAGCAGAGAAAGAAGAAGAAACAAGAAGAAAGTCACCCGAGACTTCTTCCGATGAACCGTCGTACATGAGATTTCTTGTAGGTGCATGCTGACCTTCCTTCTCTTTTTTCGTATTCGTCTTCTCCTCTTCTTTCTCTTTCATCTTCTCTCTTCCATTTTTCGTCGTCTTTTTATCTTCTGCACCATAGCCCTTAATCTCGTCTCTCTCTCTCACATTCAAGCTGCTAGATCCCGTCTTCATACTAGACCTTTTTGCAGTTTTCTGAGCAGACAAGGAAGTCTTATCCGCTACCTGGCATGTATTCTCTTTGAGAGAAAGATCTCCTGGAGAAAGACAAGGCGACTGTGGAGGAGAAGAAGGAGAAGAGGGAGAAGGAGCTACAGGAGGATAAAAAGGAAGAGAAAAGCCTTCCTCTAATTCAATTTCGCGATGACTTAAAGCTTCTTCCATAGACAAACCTAATGTAGCCACGCCTTCAGGAAGAGAAGTCGCAGAAGAAGGGTGAGGCAAAAGTGAAAAGTTCGAAGAGGGGGGAGGTGGACAGGGAGGAGGAGGAGGAGATGACGGCGACAGATGTCTAGGCGAGAGAGTTTGTTGTGCCGAGGGATGAGCTGAAGAAGAAGAGGAGGAGGGTTGCTGATGTGATGCAGAGGAAGAAGAAGAAGAGAGTGGCAGCGATGGAGGTGCCGCTGAAGGATGAAGAAGGAGAAGAGAAGACGAAAGAGGGGGAGGAGAAGCAGGAGGTTCAGACGGAGACAGAGGCATAGAAAGGTCACCTGGGAGAGAAGAGAAAGAGAAAACGAAGAGAAATGAAGAAAGAAGAGTCTAAGACATAGAGAAAGGAAGAAAGTACATAGTGGAGGAAGAAAGGATGGAAGAAAAAGGTGCTTTTACATGTCATGGCTGTACAATATATAGACAGAGATAGAAGGAGAGAAGAAAAAGACGGGACGCGATTCTAAGACGAGGAAGAAGTGAAGAGCAAGAGAAAGAAGAAGGAGTCTTTCTCTCTTCTTCTTCTTCTTGACCATCTTGGTTCAAGAGAAGAGCCAGATTTCCAGACAGCTCACACAAAACTTGTACTGACTGTCAGTTTCTCATCAATCATCGAGATTTCTATTACCCAAGGAGTAGACTCATCTATCTATCTATCTAGTCATCTACCTATGTGTTCAGCCCTCTTTCTATCCGTCTATCGTTCTATCTCTTCATTCCAATCTGTGTCTATCTATCTCTCTCTCTATCTCTCTATTTGTCTACCTACCAACTAAACAGGCAACTAAGTGTGGGGTTCTAACACGAACACACGACTGAGGTGTCTGCTCTCTGGCGATCCCCACGGCCTGTCAAGGCTGGAGAGTGTGTGGACTGGCACATGCCTGTAGTATGTTTGAATTTATATGTATGGATACGTATGCATCTGTGTACGAAACTCTATGTATGAATGTGTATGTATAAAGATGTATGTATGTATGAAGATGGAAGATGGATGTACGTATACATAAGGACGAATGCGTGCACATTTTTCAGTCCTAGGTCACCTGCCCACATCGCTAGAATGTTCCATAGAACCGAAGTTCAACGCCCATGCATGCATGCGTTCCTCTTTATCTTCAGATAAAACTCACACATGACGCAGTTTCCTATCCCTCCCTTCTCCCTTCCCTTTCTCTGTCACCACTTGAAGAAATAGCATGTACAGAGGCATATACAGAGAGAAAGAGAGGAGGAGGAGGAGTGCCTTGATGAGCTTTGAAAATGAAGACGATCTGGAGAGAAGTAAAGGAGAGAAGAGATTCATCCACGTTCTAGAGAAAGAGAAGAGAGAAAGAGACGTCATAGCTATCATACCTGCAAAGAGTGGAGAGAAAGAACTTCTGAAGCTGCCCTCCGTTTCTAAGAGACTCTCATTCAGCATCATCGTAGATAGCTGCTCTCTTTGGTCTTCTTTTTTCTGAAGCAAATCTGTCTTGTCTCTACAGTCAGATCCTTCTTCATCTACTAGACTCTTCTTCCTTTCCTCTCCTGTCTTCTTCTGCTCTTCTCGTTCTTTCAGGCCGTCGTTTTCACTCCTAGAGACCTTCCTCGCACCCCCCGCTTCATTTTCTCCTGTCTTCTTCTCCTTCCTTCTCTGATGATTCATTCTTTCGTGGGATGTCTCCGAGTCTTCTTTATACACCTCCTCCTTCTTTTCACCGAGAGAATCTTGAAGAGGACATGCTTCTGCTTCTTCTTCGGTTTTCACTGTGGAAGAAGAATCGACAGATGCACTCTCATCTTTCTGTCTCATGGCTGTATCATGGAAACAAGGAACATTTCTCTGGAAAATTTCAGTCTTCTTCGGCGCCTTTTCTTTCTGCCGGCTTGCAGGTCCTGTCTGATCTTCATGAACATTCAAATGATCTTCCTTCTCTTCTGTCCCTCTTTCCTTAGGAAGAGAATGCAGGAGAACTGCACTCCTTGTAGTTGCCTTTGAAATAGAGACTTCTTCTTTTGAAAGAGATGTCCCTTCTCTCATTTCCTCGGGGGTCTTATGTCTCGAAATCCGAACCTCTTTAGCATCTGAAGTCTTCTCAGAAGAAGAAGAAGAGCCAGAAGAAGAAGAAGACGTAAGTGGTGTTTTCCCAGTAGTAGATATCATCGTCTCTTCAGATGATTTAGCTCCTTGACGAAGAGAAGACGATGAAGATGAAGAAAGAGAAAGAACAACTGAAAGAGAAGAAGGAAGCAAGTGTTCAGGTTTTCTCTCTTCTCCTTTATTCAGCTCAAGGAGATCTTGTGGAGAAGAAGACGAGGAAAAAGAAGAAGACGCTCTGTGTCTGTTACAGGGGACGCTGAGATCGTTAGAATCTTCCTCTTCTACACTAGGCTTCTTCTGTTTTATCTCTCCTAGTAGATCACCGCCGTCGATTGTATTTCGCCGTAGTCTTCTTGACTCCCCAGGAAAACTCGGATCTTTGTTGAGAGACTTTTCACGATCAATTCGCGGAAGCATAGAAGAGGGCAGAGACGACGACCTTTGCATCGGAAACAAATCTCCCTTCTTCTTCTCTTTTTCATTCTTCTCTTTATCTTGAGCGATGTCTTCGTAGACGCCAAGATGATCAGTCAAAGACACGTCGATCGAGTGATCTGGACAGTCCGGACTTGATGTATTTGCTTCAAAAGAAACACTTTCTCCTAGCTGAGAGATCGACCTCGGTTCTATCCTTGTCGGTTCTTCTCTCTGAATATCATTCACCAGAGACAGAAGAAGAAGTTCGGGATTTGTGTCGAGAAACTCTAGAGACAAAGGAGGCTCAAAAATCTCTTCTTGTCCGTGTTGACCTTCTTCTTCTTTTTCTTGTTCTTTTGCAATCTCCTTTTCATTTAGAGGGAGCACAGATTCTCTTTCTCTCTGGGGGCGGTAAACATATACAGACGCTTCCTTGATCTCTTCTTTTTTGTCTTCTTCTTGATGCAGTATTCTCTCTTCTGTACACTCAGCTGTTGGTTCAAGAACCTCAGGTATCTGACTCTGTATGATGGGCCTCTCTTCAAGGATTCTATGTCCTTCTTCTTCAGGTGTACATACAGCTTCTGACTCTAGACAATTATGGGCATGCCATAGGAGAGACGTCGAATGTCGGGGTGAACAAGATCGAGGGGACTTTCTTGATACATGAGGAGGTTCAAATGGATTCGTTGACGAAGGATTGATAGTGTAGTTCTTTATCAAAGGAGTAGACAACGGGATCTGCGAGGGAGGAGGTTTGCTTTCTTGTAAAGGAGAGACTACCGTACTTCTAAGGCTTCCAAGCTCGAGGCTTGTACGCTTTTCTTCTTTGTCTTCAGTAAAGATACTTATAGTTCCACATTTCATTCCCTCTCTCTTATGAGATTCTCCGGTCTTATTTTTTGATAAGGACGTAAACGTAGACACAAGTGATCCGCTACTCGTCTCTGTCGGGACGTCTCTACCTTCTGTGTTGCCGTCTCCAGCAAATGAAGAAGTCTTGCTTCTCAACTCCTTCTTTTCAGCGAGTCTCTCATCTCCCTGTTCTAATGTCTGACTCTTCTCTTTCTTCTCCCCCCCGTTCTTCTCTCGAAGAACTATTTGAGATGGTTGACAAATAGAATCTTCCAGAACGTCTTGCCTTAGATCCTTTATGACTCTTTCACCCTTTATAGCTATAGCTTCTGATACAGGTAGAGAAGGAGTCTTCTCGAACTTCAGTCTGTCGTCTTCCTGCTTTCTCTCATTCAATGGTGCGCCTGGAAGCTTCTTTATATACGCCCTCGAATCTCCCTCTTTGAGAGAATGAACTGAGCTTCCTTCCTCTTCCCTGGTCTTTACATGTGAAGAGTGTAGCCTTCCTCTGGACGCCTTTCCTGTTAGAGAATGTATTGAGCTTCTTCTCTCTTCTGTATTCGTCTGCAAATGTAAAGATATCTTCCCTACTGGCGCCCTTGTCAGATGTTCAGAGGGCGGAATCGAACCCACGTTCTCATCATTCTTTATTGGAACTTGGTCTAATTGAGAGGTAGTCTGACTTATCTCTTCAGTGTCTGGGTTTCTTCGTGTCTTTCTCGGATCAAGACCTTTCTTCACAGCCGAAGTATCTTCATTCACCCCTGGCGAAGTTCTCTCAAGAAGTAAAGCCCTGTCGCTCTCTGCATGAGCTTCGTTCTCTTGGGCTTTTCTCTCTTTCCTTTCGGAGAGTCGAAGTGGGCAGAGCACGCCAGGTGTCTGGACACCTCGGTCTTGACTTGTCGATCGTGTCTTGCTTCGAGGCACCAATGCTTTACTGTCTGTAGAAGCCTGTATAATGCCACGAGTGTCTTTCCGATTTTCTTTCCCTTTTTTCCCTGATTCCTCTGAAGCGATCGTTCCTGACTCTCCTACTTCAATCTTTCTATCTACTGACACTCCCTTCGAGTTGCCTGGAGTTTCGGATTCCTTAGATGCACCGCTTCTGTCCACAGAACTCACTGCAACACCACTTTCTTTCCTTTGGCATGAAACTCCTTCTTCAACTGACCCGACCAAGCGTTGCTTTCTCTGTTGTATTGCTCCGGGCTTGTTGATATCTCGAATAGGTCGGTCGTTCTTTGACGGAGGCTCTGACTTCACCTTCAATAATGATATGTCGCTTGCTTGTTGCTTCGCCGTCAAAACGACTAGTGTATTCGCTTTTGAGCTAGGTTGGTGATCTGATGACTTCAGTTTCTTATCGAGTTGCTTCTGAGGTTTCTTTGCTTTCTCTAGGGACTTCTTGTCTATTGAAGAACTTCTTGACGATGTAGATGGTTGAAGAGACAGTCGAGGAGATAGAACTTTCTGGAGAGACACCCGAGCAACTGACGCCGCACGATGAAAAGCAGCTTGAGCTACAGCACGAGTTCTTCCAGCGACTGAAGAAGCTCTTGGTCGCGATAATGAAGATGAAGACGATACTGATGCTTTTCTTTCCTTATCTTCAGGAGTAGCTTCAATGCTTTCGCTACTAAGACTCTTCTCTAGACAAGAAGAAGAGAAAGAAGAAGAGACAGCGGGTTTCTTCTTTCCTGTCTGAAGAAAAGAGGAGACGCACAGCAAAGACGCAAAGAAAAAGCAAGCTCGGCTTACAGTCGGACCGCAGATGCTGAGAAGAAGACAGAGAACGACTTGGAGAGAGGATGAATGGCATCGGCCTGCTGCCTTAGGTTTAACTAAAAAGACATCCAGGACATCTGTCTCTCGGCCTATACCTTCAAGATGATAGCTGACACACCAGATTGAGCTAGATCAACAGGACAGCACCCAAGAGGAGAGCGAGGAAAGACTGAGGGAGTCAAAGGGGAGGTATATGAGGTAGGTGCTTATGTATTTAATTAGAGTTTCAGAGAGGCCCTGAGAAATAGAAGGGGTGATGAAGCGTTCTCTCAGTTTCGATAGTGCACTAGACTAGCTGTAGTGACAGAAGAGTGTGGTTCACAGCATAGATGCATGGCGTTGACATGTTCATACTCTACTCCTGAAATGACGAGAATGTGATGGAAAGGCAACTTACCGGATAAACATCCTTCGAGGTGTAAGAGGACGAGAAAGAAGAGACCTTCTCTCCCTCGTATCGATGACCTCGTTCAGAGTCCTCCTTAAGATCTTGTTTAGCTGCTGTCGCCCCTGAAATAGATGAGCGTCTACGTCTGCTTGAAGATCCACCTGCTTGGACACTTTCTACTGGGACAGGAGCTCGAGAGGGTCTTAACGGAGTAGCGACTTGCGTTAGTTCGCCTGCCGTGTTCTTCCCCCCTTCGATCTTCTTCTCGGTTTCTCCTGGTATCCGCAGAGGAAGGCGAGAAAGAGCCAAGTTGGGTTTGCCTAGAAGAGATGTAGGGAAGACCTCCGATGAGCTCTTCTGATGACTTGAAGCAGCCTTTTTTGAAGTCGTCCCTGCAGGCTCTGAAGTGTGAAGCAACGTTCTATGTACGCCTGAAGAAAAGACTTGAGAAAGACAACCTGCTTGAGAAGGAGGAAGCTGAGGCGAGATGACAGTAGTGGGGTCAAGAGTAGCTCTTAAGGTACTCTCTGGCCAGTATAACAAGGGTGTGTCGTTTCCCGATGCCTTTACTTCAGGAGACAAGTGTTGATTGCCACCGGATTCCTGTCCATGAGAGGTGTCCTTTGAAGCCAATGAAGGACCTTGGCTCTCTGAAAGAGTTGAAAGAGACTGACGAAGATGAAGAGATATAGATGTTTCTAAACGTTCTGTATCAAGTGGCTCATGTAAACCCTGTTGTAGGATTGCGTTCGAATGTTCATAGGCGGTTGTTTGCATAGAAGAGTTTGACGGATGAAAAGGCTCGGGAACATGCCCGGTTTCTCTCACTGGATTTGCCTTATCCCTTTCTTCTCGAGTTCTCTCTCGTGTTCCGACGGTAGAAGAAGGGGTCTCTTCACCATGCGGAAGACGAAACTGAGAAGAGGCAGAAGTCGTCTGTTGGTGTATGCTACCAATGGTAGGTAACTCAGTCGTCGGTACTTCTTCTTGACCGGGTGTCTGTACACCGGAAGAAGGAGCCAAGACACGAGGCTGTTGAAGACTCGCCCCGCGAGATGCCGAGAAGCCGGATGAAGAAGAAGAAGAAAGGGAAGGAGGAGAAGGACGCCAGAGATGTTGAGGAGAGGGTAAAACTGGAGATGGACGAGTTGATTCCAGTGACGGAAGGGAAGAAACACGGAGAGACGATTTCCTCAATTCTTCCGTATTTGCATGTTGTCCTCGTCTACATATCGTATGATCAATCTCGCCATATCCCCCTAACAACTCTACAGGCCTTGTCTTGATGCGATTGTCTTGATCCCTTGAAAGATAGAGTTTGTCAGGACCCAGCGGGACTGAATTCTCTGCAATGAAGACACGAGATGCTTTAGAATCCAACTGTGATAAAGAAAGTGCCTTCCCAACATGGTCGTCATGTGAACGAAAAGGTGCTTCTTCTGGGGCATGAAATACTGCACATGAAGAAGAGGAAGACGAAGAAGAACCAGCAGGAGTAGCCGGAGCAGTAAGGGGAAGAGATCCGCTGCTATTGATGGGTGCTTCCGAGAGTGTGCTTTGTGAGTGGTCAACACGAGAGGAGCTTCTGATCAGGTCAAGATGGCCTTCATCGACTTTTCTATAAGCATCCTTTTCTTCAATCGTATTACTATCTGTTGTTCCCTTAGTGTCTCCCCCTAGGAAAGTGCGAGTTAGCGTCGTCGTTGTATCAGTTGACGAACGTCTTGAATATCTCGGAGGTGCTTCATGAACACCGCTGGAACTAGCAGCGATCTGCTGACTTACTTGTTTGGAGTAAATCACGTTATTTGCTTCGGCCCTTCCCGAAGGCACAGCGCACACCCCGGAGAGACTCGAGAGAGAGAATGAAGTTCCTACAGGAGGAGGAAAACCTTCAGGGGGGGATGGCGACACAAACTCGATCTGAGAGTTGGAGGCTGAAATAACTTGAGAAGAAGAAGAAGATAGTCCTATAAGCTGTCCCGTGGCTTGAGAAGGATGAAGAAGTGGTTGAAGGAAAGGAGAAGAAGCATGAGTGTTGAAGACAGCGTTTAACTCAGATGAATGAGCTGCTTGTTGTCTTTGGAGAGTATCACTAGTGAACTGCACTGAAGAGATATCCTGATGAGGTAGGCTTTTACTCCCAAGGTGAACTACCGGTGGGACAGGTGAAGATCGAGCAGGTTCGACTCGTCCTCCCTGTCGACCCTTATTCACGTTGGAAGATGAGAATGATGATGCGGCGGGAGATAAGACACTAGCTACAACATACACTTCAGGACTACATCTTGATAAGCTCGGGTGTACATACACCGAAGACACAGAAGCAGCCTGAAGCCCTGTTTCACTAAGACTATAACTCAAATGACTACTTGTATTCGAATTCCGTCTACTCACCACAGCTTGGCTATTAGAACGGACAACACGACTTCCACCTCCCCCTTCAGAGCGCTGTTGACTATCATAAAGGCTCTCCCTAAGATCACCATCCGTTGTTATCTTGTTATCATGGACGGAGTTGCTGTTGTTGCAGCTGTTGATCTCTCGCCCAGATAAACTGACTGGGGGGTGGCCTCTAGCTAGATGTCGTGAAGAATGGCTGTTTGGACCTCCTCCTTCAGATGCAGAGAAAGTAGTCCCAGAGGAACGACTACGACGGGGAGGACTAAGGCCTTCAGGTCGAGAAGGTTCCTGGAGAGAGAATGAGGGATGAGAAAGGGTGTTAACTGCATCAGGCTTGGTATCATCCTTCCAAAGACTAACAAGACTACGAAGCTCGCTATGAGCCGACGCAGATCTTCTTCCTTCTCCCGCTCCTCCTCGGATGCTGTGAGAAGATGAAGCCAAGGAAGAAGAAAAAGAAGAGGAACAAACGGGATGTGAGAGTTGGAGGGGAGCTCGGAGACTTGTTGTAGATGATGAAAGGGGCTGAGAAGCACTTTGTCCCCCTCCCCCGCATGCAACAATAGGACCTCCCCGTGGAAAACAACCTGTGGTACGAGAAGGAGAAGGAAGGAGACGAGGAGGACTCAAACTTTGGTGAACGCGAGAGAGATCGATAGGAAGATGATGTCCTGAATGTTCCAGAGAAGAGTGACCTGATAATACGCGGTATGGTTCAGGTAGATGTAGGGCGGGTGAAGAAATAGATGGAGAAGGGGAAGAGGAAGACTTGTTGAGCTGACTTTGTTGTGTACAGAGACCTGCAGTGGTAACCTTGGCCGACCCTAGATGAGAGTACAGCCCTGAAGTTTCTTGAGAACAGAGATTCACATGAGGCCCCCCAGAATTCCCACCTGCTGATGAGACCGGTCCTTGAGCTGACTTTGCTGCTGCCAGTTCTTGGCGAAGCAAATCCTGATTCTGAAGGTGAAGTCGATGTAATAACTGTCGATGTGCCTTTATATCTCCCTCTTGCGGCAGAGACTCCTGCGGTTGCTGGTGTTTCAACGACGCGGGGATACTAGGGGAATGATCTTGGCTAGACGGACCCCGAAAAGACGAGGAAGAAACGGTATAGGGAGGGAGATCAACGAGTCCGGAGACAGGTAAGAAGGTGTTACTATTGAGGTCACGGGCTAAAGCATGAGGATGAAACTGCTGCAGTTGGGATGTATGATGGTGTGATTCTGAAGGAGAGGAAGACAAGAGATTTTCTGAAACAATCTTGGATGTGTTTTCAGTTGATGCTCGAGTAAACACAACATTATTTTCTTTCTTTTCTGTGTGCGAGCATTCCTTCTTTCTCTGAGAGGGAAGAAAAAAAGAAGGTGAAAAAGAAGCCTTCCGTGTACTCCCGGTCTCTCCACCACTGGGCTGAGGAGGAGACACGGGGGGGACAGAAGAAGCAGAACAACCACTCGCGCTGCTCGATGGACGCGTCGAGGAAGCCGGCGGGGAAGAGGCAAAACGAGATCGAAGAAAGTCAAACATCGAGGGGTGGTTTGCGTTGAGGTGGAACACGGGGAAGGCGCGGTTATCAGATCGTAGAATAGTCCTTACAACCCACCTGTGGAGGAAACCTTTCTACTTAGGGTCTTTGAGACCGGGAGAAAGGAGGAGACCAGAGGCACGCGGCTTAGAAATGATAACAAAGATACACCGCGAGAAGAAACGAGAGCGGTTAAACAAATTTCCGAAGATCTAGAAACAATGGAACCCGTGACCGGGTAGCAGTCCCCCTGCTCATTCTGCACTTACGCCAAACAACCCACCGGAAAAACCTCAAAACATAAAAGCCGCACTGTCATCGTCACTGCCTTTCAGACATCCACGGACTCTCGGATGATGAGCTGAGCAGCGCTCCTTTACATGCATGCATGGGCGAAGTGTGTAGCACCACAGTTATGACCCAAGCTCGCCAAGCCCATGTAAAATAGCCGCTGTAATGAGACAGATAATTCTATTGATAAGAAGAAGCCTAGCGAGAATGTGGTAGTCCAGCGGTACTGCCAGAACAAAGGCGATGAGCGTGCCTGTCGAACGAGGTCCACCGCGCGAAAAGGGGATGAACAGGAGATAGTAAGCCGTTCAGCGGGCACGGCTGCGAAAAAGAGCAAAGGACAAGTAGGGAAAACGTCAAGAAAGAAGAGAACGGGAAAAAGTGGTGAGAGAAAGGGAAGAGTACCAAACTAGCGTACAGCGGAGCCAGCTTCTCCAGTACGTCCGACAGGAAGCCGGAAGAAACATGCCAACAAAGTGGGAAAGCTCGGAAGAGTCTTTCCTCTCGAAGACCTGACTCTGACTCCAACACGTGTTTTTCTCTTGTTTCCCTGTTTCTGTTTTGCTGACTCCGTGACTCCCTCCGGCCCGGTTAGGTAGGGAACATGCAAGATCTCTCCGTGCTTCGGGTGTCTTGCAACACGGCTGGAGATGGGAGTGGTGGGCGGGCAAGAATTTGTCCCATGAGGGATCCAGTCAACATGAGATGCATCTGGATCGATATTCTCTTTCCCGCCCTCGGCCTATAGAGGAGAAGAACTCTCGTTCTCGGCTGTAAGCTAACCAGGCACGATACACGTCAAAAACAAACGCTTGTCAGTATTGGAGACATCGGACGTCCACGTTCAACGGAGCCACGCCAGCCTGTTCGCAAGAACATGTTTGCCGAAGACTGTGTTTCCTTCAGTTCCGAGTTGGAATTGCCGCGGTCAGAAAGCGGATGGCTGAGCAGGCCGCGCGGATGACGTGCACTCAAAATACTTGACATTTTCGTGTATCCGAGGGTCCCGCTGGTTTTCTTTCCCTCCAGAGGAGGCACACTTCTTTTCTACTTTCCACCAGTCTTTCCTTCACCTCTCTGTAAAGTTGAAGTGTCTTTTATGGCCGCGTAACACCGGATACTTGTCTCTATTTTTCGTCTTTCTCTCGCCAGCTCACAGACCCCAGGCGACTTAGAAGCTCAGAAGGCTAGGCGTGAGACACTTCTGCTCTTGAGAGGAAGAGAGGATCGCCGAGCTCCGTCTTACCCCCTCAGTTGTTAAAGATGTCGGGCCTCGTTCACAAAATGTTCTTCCCTGGCGTAGCGCCTTTTTTGCAGGCTAAGGCGCTTCAGATGCCCTTCCCCGAGAAGTTCAAAACCATTCTCGGTAGGAATGTGTTGACAGTCGCTGTCAGTGTGCTTGTCAATGGCAGTGCATGGTGAATGAAGGCAGTTGGCAGAACGCCGTGTGTCCAGGCTGTTCCTGTGGCTGGGAAAACCCGATGTGAGCCATCTTTTCTCCTAGGCTGTCAGTTTCCTGCAATTCTTCACCACAGGAAGTCCGATGGCGTTGTGCTGTTTTGGGTCGGTGCCCTTCTCTCACTGGACCGAATGCACCCGTGGTACTGCGATGTTTCCGTATTAGGCTTGCCAGCAAACATAAGGGGGCCTGACACATGCGCTCCAGAGAAGTCTCTCCATAACACCCTAAAGACCAGTCTACAAGTGTACAGACAGGGTGGCAAACAGTTTCCTGAAGAGACCGGGGACGACTGTTTCACCTCTTCAGCACTGTTCGCGAGTTCCAACAACCGCTTAGGAGTTTGGACAGAGCACAGATCCTGTCAGCATACCATCAATTTTCTGAGCTGTCCATGCCCTGCCAATGAGGCCCCACTTTTCTGTACGGCTTTTTATGTTCTGTCATTTCATTTGAATGTTTCTACGCAGCTCACCCCGCTGGTCCGTTCGCCATCCACTTCTGGGCGCCTGCCCTGAAGTGGGGGATTTGCATCGCGAACTTGGTAGATATGAAGAAGCAGAAGATCGAGAATACTTCCGTTCCCCAGCAGCTTGGTTCGTCTAAGAATTTTCCAAGCACCTGACGTACTTGTCTTGATAGACCTTTGGTGGGCTAGAGCAGTTGCCAGTCTGTATACAGCAGGTGCTTTGTCACGGTGTACAGCGAAGTAGTGCCTTGAGCAAGGTGCAAAAAACACTAGCGTTGAGTCTAAGATCAACACGCATGTCTTCGTGCCCAGCGGCTCCTTGTCAGATAACATGCAGGAGCTGCAGGTCCCCCCGATGTTTTTCACTCACCAGTCGCGAATTGCGACAGTCTGACTTGATTTATTTGAAGTACACGGTGCCCTAGTCCTTTCATAGTGGAACGGTCTACACAACGTCTGCCTCCTTTCTGTAGAGTAGTAACGACAAAATCATTTGAAGCCTCGGATAACGCCGGTCCATCCGGAGGTGCGGTCCTTGTTGGGCTAAGAGCTCAGAATGTGCTGCAGAAGCGATTGGCGGGATGGCTGCCCCGTTTTACCAACGTCTGCGCGATAGCCGTACAGATATAGTAGTGCCAAAGAGAAACTCCACGGCCTCATGTCACACTTAACAACGGCAGTCTCTTTGATGTACAGTGTGACCCTATTCCGACCGTAGACTGCGAGAGAGATGCATGAGACTTTACTTGTCCGGAAATAGTCCAGAGGAAGTGGTGAAAACTCTCGATGAAGAGATTTGCATGGACAGAGTGGCCGTATGCACTTCAGTGTGAAGCTACGCAGCTCCTCGCTTTCTTATCTTCTTGACGGGTCTCTTCTGCCGTGTCTTCGCCACGATTTGCAGCTGTTGCGGCAACAGGGCTGATCTGGTCTCGGTACAGCATGGTGATTACTCCGAAAAACTGGAGTTTGTTCTCAGGTACGATTAGACAGATGCCTTTCTTTATCCTGTTGCAGTTATTTTACTTTCCCGTGTGATGACCCATACGTCAGGAAAGTTAAAAGAAGATAATTTTCTATGCGTCAGACGCCAGTTCTGCCTTGGTATATCAGTCGCTTTTGTCTGAAGCACCGAATGCTGTCAAGCGCGTCCGATGAGCGTAGATTTCGCCACGGCTTTTCAGCAAAAAATCTCTCGTCAGGGAAGTGATCTTTCGCTGCCGGTGCACCACGGAGTTGCGCTGCAACACTGCTACCGCTTCAGTAGTGGAGGCCTGACACAGAAAGTGAGCGCTCTTCCTAGGTGTGATGCACTCGCGCTGGAGCTTACGCTCTGCGGCATGGAAGGGAAGCTGAGACCTGAAAACACGAGTGTCTGAATGCGCCTCACAGTCAACATGGCCATGGCCATCACGGGGACCATGCAGCTATACCGCGTCTTCACGTACCAGATGGCGGAGAAAGAAAAGCTGAGCCAGCTACCAGAGCCAAGCAACCCAGTGGGTCCAGCCAGTGTGAAGCGCGACGCCAAAGAGCAGGTTCAGCGCCGATGACTACAGCCGCCTCTCTTGCATGTGTGTGACTGCCCAACTCCTACGTCGTTCTGAAAGAATTACACTCTCGTACTTATGGCCGAGGTGTTGCATGCCTGAGCGCTGGCACAGACAGGTGCCCAGCGCTGTACTCGTCGTGTAAATCTTGCTCTTTGAGTGCCGCGCGGTACGAGATCAACAGCACTCGCTACCGCGTACATCTGCCAGTGAACTTCAAGAAGAGATGAGCACTCTGCATCTCAAGTATTTTCAGGAGTGAATGTCCTGAGTCGCATTTGGTTCCAGCTGGACAGCAGGCGACAGCGCGACCACCGGTAAATGAACATCAAAAAGAGTAGTGCAGAGCATGCGTGTTCTCGCGTATGACGAGAGCCGCCCAATATGCCCACATGACTGGATTTGTTTTGGCGTCAACTCATACCACCTTGTTGGTGTTCATAGCAGCGCACCGCGAGACACCGAGGCGCAGTTGCCCATTGCGGGGAACAGGTGGAGCCTTCTTTCCTGCGCTGGAGAAAATGCGTACTGAAGGCAATGGAAAAGGACGAAGGAGAACATCACTGGCGATGTACCGAACTAGCAGCGAACCTCGCAGCGAGTCACTTCCAGGGCACTCTTGAGTTCGCGGCTGCGGGTGTCAAAAAACATATTCTCCCCTCGTAGTGGCCAGTTAAGCATGTCGAACCAACCAGCAGAACTCGCAGGAGCTGCATGACAGTCCATCCAGCTCGACGTGAGTGAAGTGGACGCGGGTCTGTCGAGGCGCCGCTCCTGTCCACTTTGTGGTAGCCGGGTGGCACAAAACAACTGATGTGCCCTGTTCGATCGCTAGGGCCTCTTGCCAGGCTTCCTCACAACCTACGGAGGCGTACTGTTTGCAGCCAACGACACTGAAGACGCTTCTCCCGGTGCCACCCTGTTCTTCCTCAAACAGGGTTCCCTTACACTCTTGGTTGCCCGAGAAACAGATATGCTGATGGGGTTCGAACGAGGAGGCTCAGTTTCTGCACGCCCTGTAGTACCGGAAGGCACTTTAAGCGGAGTATCAATACCCGCAGGATTGTCTGCATTAAGTGTCGTCGTATCAAGCCAATACTTAAAAAATATGAATATGATCTCAGCTAGTAATTGTTTTGAGGTACCGTCTCGGCTGTCTTCCGACTAGAGAAAAGCACTTGCCGTAGTTATTCCTGCCAGCCGTGTGCCTCTAGGGGGACAGTCGAGCAGCGATTCCTATTCTTGGTATTTGCGCGTCCATGTCGGTGGCACGGACCAGGCTGAGCTAATGGGGGGTAGTTCCTCGCCATTTAGACACAAGAGGTCGACTCTTCGCTGAAACTAGAGAAATTCACTTGGAAATCAGCTGTATCCGAGCCACCCACGTATCGGCTCTAAAACGTGCGTTCTCAACATGCGGTGTGTTCACGGTTTCATGAACTTGTGGTGCGTCTCTAGAGGAGAGTCACGACGTAGTGCAAGGGTTTCGTTCTCGCTGGCTGCGCCTACGCTGGAAAGACGGCAAACTGCAGGACACGCCCGCGAGACACGAAGATAGTGGCCGACTTCTTCGGGTCTCTAACCAAAACACCGGGCACGGGAAACCGTCTCCGAACTGAGAGCCACACTAACGGCACCGGTACCGCGGACCGTCTGCGTAGCGAGCTTGAAACTTCGGGAACGTACTGCTATCAAGCCAGAAAACAGACCAGCTTCTTGGCTGATGTTCCTCTCGCACGCGGTGACCTTTTGGACATGTGGAATGGCTTCGATACTCAAAGAAATTGCTCACTGTATCCGCCGAATATCTGAGCACCTTCACGAGCTCTCTATTCTTAGGCCCAAGCGGGCCTAGCGAGCACCGGACATCGCCTTTGTCAAGTGACGAGGCACCAGTCGTCGTACTGAGGACAGAAAGTGGCTAGAGTGGCTGTATGGGAGTCAACCGGCAGCTTCGAACTGAAATGGCTGCCAGCTGTGCTTCGGCGCGACGGCAACAGCTGCCACCACAAGTCTCACCGCTGAGGCGTCTATCGTCTTGCGTCTTTTTGACTGACATCCAATCAGTAGACTGACATGTATACAACGAGCAGCCAGTGAGCCCACATCGGCACACACTGTCTGTCCGCCCACTTGTTTTTCTTTTTTTGCGACTCAGACCGGCCAGGCCTTTTTTGAACTCTCCTTGAAGTAAGCAGGTTTAAGGCTTTGTCGCTCTCGTAGGAGAGCTGTACACATTCTGTATACCCATCGATGGCAATGTTCACGGTCCCGACTGGAGCTGTAACAAACTACCCACACACTTCCTGTTTCCTGCCGCAGGCAGCATGACGCGAACTTCTCTACCGGAGACCGCCGTCGGATTCGCGTGTGCCAGCAAAACAAGCTGCGTGTGACTAAGTCGCAACAAGCTGTATATTGGCGCTTCGGCTCACGTTTGGGTCTTGAGATTTACGGCAAGCAATCGTTGCTGTGTGGCGTTGCTACTGAAAGTTCAGTTTGGGCTTCAAAGGTGAAGCCTGGAAAGGGCGTCACAAGTGGAGCACCCAGCATGGAGTTGTCTACTTTTGAACGTTACCGTCTCTCGGGAACTCCAGGGAGACCATCACCGCTTCCGCTGAACTACTTTTTCCTTGTAGTTGCCGCTGCACAAGTCTTTTGTTCTCTCGGCTGCATCGGCATTTCAGTTGCAGGAGAGGCGTGGCCGATTTTGCTTCGTCAGCCCTTTCACGCGGGGCGGTCGGAGAGCGTCAAACTGCCAATGAGCGTGCAGAGTGAGCTGACGGATGCGTCGATAGAGGCCATTGAAGCAGCCAGCCGCGGAATTGCACGCGAAGTGAAAAGGCAGTCGCAGGACAAGGCAACAGCCTCCCAATTAGCCACGGAGGAAGCGAGTCCAGATTCGGCAGCGAAAAAGGAACCAACGAAGATAGGGGGGCGACTGATTGTGGGGTTGACGGAGATCACGTTTCCGCATGGAGAAGGTCAGGCTCTTGAACCGTCTGGTAACTCGGCTTCTCCCCATGGCCTAGCAGAGCCGGGAGAGGTAACGGGTTTTATGATTACCCCAGATGCAAGTGAGGCAGCAAGGGGCACCATCGACCACGATACGGCGGTCAAAGAGGCTCAAGAGCGCTTGCAAACTGACAAGCTACAGGCTCTAGGCATCTTGAAGGAAGTGAAGGTGCTCGAAAATGTCGGCTTAGTGGTGCTCGAGCTGGAAGATGAGCTCACTGAAGATGCCATCCGCGAGACCGTGAAAACGCTCTGGCAGCGAAACCCATCGACCTGGCTCATCGAATCAGACAGCGAGATAACGTTTAGAGGTCGGGATGAGTTTGAGAGGGGAGAGGTCACGGTTGTCGCTGACTACACCGGGCAAGTAGAAGATTCGTCAGCGCGTGAGGGTGAGAATGAAGACAGAGACAAGGTCACCAACGATATGTCAGAGGTTCCTCCGCAGGATGAGACAGAGGAGAGTGACGCGGAAGGACAGCAGGAGCATCACAAGGAACCAGATGAGGGCATTGCAGGCGTGAACAAGGAAAGTGCCGAGGGCGGTCTTCGTACCAAGCATAGCACTGAGAGCCCCAAAGAAACGAGTGAAAGCCCGCGAGAAGGTTCGTCGCTCGGGCCCAATCAGGAGCCAAGCTCGGTTGACCAAATGCAAGGGCAAGGCAGAAGCCGGCACGCCCACCTGCCTCCACAACCGGAGCGAGGTCCTGCAGAGGAAGCCAGCCCACTGGAAAGGGAGGCCAGCACAGGCATGTCACAGAAGAAGAGCAACGCCTCTTTTGTTGTGCCAGCAACCCCAGACGGAATTCTAAAACCGGCAACCGGCATCGTCCCTGTTAAACTATACGACGCAGCGGATGCTGCTGTCCGGGAGTCTCTCGTGGAGGCAAGCCATAATGTTGGTCCTCTGCGGTCAGCCATCTTATGTTCCTATGCCGATCCCGGGATCGCAGGTCCAGAAAGTGCCACCAGCGAGGGCCGGAGCCACAGCTCGAGACTAACTAAAGGCACTGCAACGCGTTCATCGAGAAACATGTCCACTTCCAACAAGACACGACAGCTCGGGCGCATGCCGAATGACAGTCTTTTCAGCAGGCAGTGGGCGTACCACGAACCTCAGGTCCATGTCCGGGCAATCGAGGCATGGAACAAGGTGTACAGCCACCGACTATCTCGGGCAGTTGAGCTAGGAGACGGACAACACGAGGACGGGAACCCGTCGCGAGCCGTCCGTGGGAAGCCAGACAGAGACGACAGGTCAGGGAAGGACTCGAGGACACACCATACAAAGCCGGCCCAGGAGCCCGTCATCGTTGCCGTCATCGATACGGGTAGGCGAAGGAACGGTGGTGGGAACTGGGAAGGCGAACAGCAGAGACACTAAAAGCGTGCAGCCTTCCCTACAAGGGTTCGTACGTTTCAGCGTCGTTTGCGCAGTGCCGCTCAACTTGCTTCGGGAAGTCAAGAGCGGCCTACTTGGCCTTGGCACAGCGCAACTGCCCTAACGAGCTGAGGTGGCCTATCGCCTTGTAGCCTGCACAGCATCATCCTCTTGCGCTTTTTTAACCTTTTCGCCCCATGTGGATTAGAAGTAACATATTGGTGTATTCACGAGACGGAAGGCCATCTCTTCCGCACAACGGACACAGCGCCAAGCGTGTAGAGCACAGGGAGTACTGTTGTCCATGTGGCGGTTTACAGCGTGACTTAGACCGAAGATGCAGTTGAATGCCTTGCAAGCTTTGTATCTCCGGGTACGCATCACCCGCGTTATGGTGTCATAACGATTGACGACAGGCTGGTCTGCCGTGTTCAGTCAATCGCTCCAAGTCGACAGTCGCCTGTTTTTCATGCACGCTCAGGTGTGGACTATAACCATGAAGACCTCCGAGAGCAGATGTGGCGCAACACAGGAGAAATTCCAAACAACGGCATCGACGACGACGGTAGGTACTTGCTGAGGAAGCTGCAGCTTCCCGCACAAGAAGTGTGCACGATGTATGTAGGGCCGCCACCGTAGTTGGTATCAGAAGCACGATACAAGCAGAGCCGTGTTGGACCGTCGATCAGCAACCGCGGGGGGCTGTAGGAGCATTCATACGTCATGCAGCATCTTAGTAGATACACTCTTTATAGCATTTATCTACAGCTACGGGAACTGTTGGTGCGAGTTCGCTGAATCCAAGAGTGCCGAATCCGACTACGGAGACAGGCTTGGCGCGTCGGAGGGCGCGGCTCCTGCGCGAAATCCCGAAGAGCCGGATTCCTTCAAAGCCAACTGAGCAAATTTCGGTGCACTTTCTCGCAGGTAATGGCTACGTGGATGACTATCGGGGCTACGATTTCGAGGGAAAGACAAGTGATCCCATGGATGCCAACGGTCACGGCACGCACGTTGCCGGCATTATCGGTGCCGCGGCGAACAACAGGAGAGGCATCGCAGGTAAGAACGTCAGGGCTTCTAGCTCGCTCACTCCCCACTTGGGCGCCTCGCAGAAGAACCTGGGGCCTCGAGTACTGATAACTTACCTGTATTTTTCCGCCACCTCGAAGAGAAGGGAACGCAGTTCCACTGTGTAGTCCGATCTGCAGATCATCTGGTTAGGCCCTGCAATAACAGTCTGGACAGCAGGCTGGCGACTTCTTGAACTGAAGGCTGAGTACACCAACCACAGCGATACAGTCTCATTCAGGAATTGTCCTTGCCGGTGGAAAGGCTTGCTACCGGCAGTTCCGCTGGAATCGGACACCTGCACTCTAATGATGCCTGGGTGTCCGCTGCAAATCCGCAGTCGGCCACCCACACTCCGGCAGCTGACATTGTCTTGCCCTTGTGTGGTTCTTCCCGACACTACTGTTCGATCAACGCAGAATACGGGAGTTAGAATACTCTGATGGGCCCCAGGAGCGACTCAATCAGTAGATCGTCCGCATTCTAGCTTGTGGAACTGCTCCTTGCGTTTTTTTGCGTTCCTTAGGCGTGAACTGGGAGGTCAAGCTCATGCCTCTCAAGTTCGTTTCACGAAGTAGTGCTGCTGCGGAAGCAATCGACTATTCCTTGCGCATGGGGGCCAAAATCAGTACAAACAGTTGGGGTTACACAACCCCGTCAGAGGGTTTAAGACTAGCTGTGGGACGCACCGCAGAGAAAGGACAGCTCTTCGTGGCCGCGGTGGACAATGCCGGAAAAGATAACAGCTAGTGAGGTCTCCGCACATGTTTTTGATCTTCCGATACCTCTAGTTTTAGTTGACAGGCGACAAAACGTGCTCAACAACTCCAGCTCCTCAAGCTCCTTGGTTGTGAGTCCTACAGACCCTGAACAGACAGCCGGCGGCCGCTGCATCGGGTCTCGGGCCCGTAGTGGTTCTCCGTTTGTGTGCAGCGAGAGTGATTATCCTCCCAACTGGGGCTATGATAGGCGGAAGTCCACAGGTCTTCGCAATCTCCTAAGAGTGGCAAACTTGGCGCCGCGGGGAGTTGTAGCTCCCTCTTCCAACTGGGGCCCATACAACGTTGACATCGCTGCTCCAGGTGATGAACGAGATCGGAGAAAGATGCTACCAGTTAGCCCGTGTTGCCAAGCCCAGGACACAGCGAGAGACTGTGGTGTAGGAGAATAGTACTTGTTGTTCCTTCGCTGTTCCAGCTTGGGGTGAGAATATGCCAACGTGGACCAGGCCTCCGGCTCTGCGTAATCTGTTCAGGCACGGATATAATCAGCACCATTCCAACTTCCAAGTTTCCGGAAGGATACGGGTATAAAACTGGCACCTCCATGGCTACTCCTCTCGTCGCAGGTAGGACAGCCAGTCCCCCGATTTCCTAGAAGCGGGGACAGACACAAAGAGAACGCTTTGTGTTTTCCTGTCCCTGTGACGAAGACCTCACATCCCGGGAGAGCCAGGGGACCCCGGCTACCTGGGTGGGTTGCTACGTACATCCTCCTGGAGTGAGCCCTTCTTGTTGAACAATATTCAATAAGGAACGATAGTTTCAAACTGTGCTCGCGATCCTCTAGTCCAGTGAATCATGCCTACACTCAATTGTGCACCGGCTTTCAGGAATTGCCGCGATGGTTTGGTCCGTGCGACCCGACATGAGTGCCGCTGATGTGCGGGAGTGCATCATTAGGACAGCTACGAAGATGCGATCCCTCGATAACCGAGTTCTGGCAGCAGGTAAACCTAAACGACTTTCTGCATCCACCTGTCGGCGTATCTTTGCGGGGGAATCTCCTTGTCTGGGGCAAGCGAGTCGTCGGGAGAATACCAGTGCCCATACCAGTGTGGCTCACTCCCTTCTCGGAAAGGAGCTGCTCTCCCCCTCTCCAGTGGCCCTGTTTTCTCTCGCAGTTTGCGGATGCAGTTCGCCTTTTGCTTAGCTCGCCACGAGCCCAATCAGCTGCCGCGCCACTCACTGCGCTGTCTGGGGGGTATTGCTGATTCAACGCTCAGGAACAGTCAACGCGTACGGGGCCGTCTTAGACGCCTTGGGCGAGCCGCTCCCTCCGTCCACGTACCAGGAGCCTCACGAAAGCCGCCCGCAGCTACCGGGATCTGCCGCCAACGCCGTCATGTCATTCTTCGGGGGCGGTCCTTCCGTCACCTCGACGGCTGAAGAACTGATGCCAGCCGATCTGCCAGTCCCCATGGAGACGCCTAGCGCCCCACAACCGAATCCACTGTTCGGCTTAGATAGCATCGTTAGTGGAATGACGCAGCTTCTGAGCCCGTTCAACAGACTTTTCTCGTTCTAGTCGAGGAAGTTCGACCGGCTCGGGGTTACGAAAGTGCTCTGAGGTCGCGTCATCACGCACTTTGGCGCAGGCACCGAGTGAGAAACACGGGAATGGTCGAGCGAACCCTTGCAGGGGACACCGCCTCGAGCAGCACACGGTCGCAAAGCGTTCCATCAGTTGAGACGGCAAGGGTTTCTTGAGAGTATCGTCGGGAAGACTGCGCAGGCGCGCACGGGAAAAAGAAGACCTGCCAACTGATGGCGCGATCGACTTTTTGCAATCGGACCAGATCCTGAGCACGTCTACGAGGTGTGCGGTTGGGAAGTAGGCGGTGACTATGCGCTCGAAAGAAAAAAGCAGCACATCGTTGTTGCACTTCTTTCGCGCCTACGTACCTCCCCAGTGTCCTGGGGCAGAGGAGCATCAGAGCCGTATTTCGCATTCTCGCGTTTCAGCTATCCTGGCGTCCGCCTTCCTCGAGCGGACTTCAGGAGTATCGCCGGCTGCATAAATGGCACCAGGCCCGTGTGAGCGTGTGAGACGGCAGGTGTCCGGGAAAGGAGAGAGACGATAAGAAAGCGGGAAGATGTGGGTTACGCCCCTTGAGGGGGTTATGAGGCTGAAACAGGTTTTCAAGAATGACGGCGGCCCGCCTTGACAGGTAATAAGGAATAGCGCAACCGGTGTAACAGGTTTTCCGGTATGACAGAGCGTCGCCGTAACAGGTTTTCAGGAATGTTCGGGTCCTGACTTGCAAGGTTGTGGATCGTTCCATCTACTGGAACGACCCCCTTTACGTTTCCGTGCCAACAGGCACCAGCAGTTCGTGAGGCAAGTGAACAAGACAGGTTTTTGTGTCAAACTTTTGCACGTAACAGCGCAAAAATAAGCGGACTGCAGTTTTGACCAGAGACGACAGCGGGTCCAACCACCCGCAGATGAAAACGTGGTTCACTCCGTCGTGACTTCGACCCTTGCAGTCCTGTCCGCACTCCGGTCCTGGCGACACAAGCAACTCCCTAGCACCGGAAAAGAAGTCACTACTCACGACAGAAGTGTCCGCAAAGTTGAAAGGCAGAAACAGAACTACGACTGTTTCTGGAGCCCTCCTGTCGCTGATGACGCAGCGTGCTTTGGTCCGGATGGCTCTACAAACGATCGGACAGAAAAAAAGAGCCGGAAATGACAACTGGTCACCAACCAGTCTCGACCCCGAGCACGCAGTTGCCTTTCTGAGTGGCAACTGGTCTAATTTTCTTTCGGAATACCAGGGCGTTGCCAGTACCCGTCTCCGGATCAGGCATACACTCCCTGTACGATCCGCCAGTGACAGCCCGGCCACTGCCCGCTCTCCTGGAAGATCGTAGCCATCCATTTACGGAGCGAAGCTGTCGCCCTCGTGCTGCTTCTCAGGGTTCTAATAGCACCACGGCGGTAGGCTACAAGGCTGCGACACAGCTTGGCTCCAGCGGGGTCAGCCCAAGAACGGCAGCACTATCCACCTCACTAACCTGAGTAGCTAGAAAGTTAGAAGCAACCTGAGCCTCAAACGCAATAACTACCTTCTGCTCCAGTCACAGCGGATACCCTTCCACTGCTCTCACTCACCCCTTCGCCCTACACAGTACTAGCCGGGTTGTCCGTTTTCATTTCCTCTCACGTGTACAGTCTTCTTTCCCTTACCTGAAACGGGCAGCCGAACTTGCTTTCGCTCCGGTGGCGCTCCGTCAATGATTGATTTAGACTGTCTTCATTTGCCGACACAAAACGAGCTGAAAAGAAGATCCAGGATCGCTTCCATGTTCGCACCGGCCCTCCCATCTCCGGTGAGGCGCTGTTGGATCCACCGGAGTGCCTCTCTGCAAACACGGTTGAAGGTCACGGTGCAGAAGTTGCACACAATGAAGGCCTTGCGGCAGGTAGCAGGTCACGCACGAAGAGTATGCCTAGCTGGCTGGCCAGCTGATTTCGGTCTCTCGTCGTCCCCACAAAAACTTTCTAGCACCACGGGCAAAACCTGCGCACCGTGATCCGGTTAATACTGTATACCCCGCGAACACGCAGGTGTGTACCATATACGTGACCTGCATAACTATAGATCGAGACACGCTTAGCACGCCTGCCAACCGCGACGCGGGTCCCTGCCATAACTGACGGATCTAGAATCAAGCAGCTTTCTCTGGTGCGCTGTGTACGACGAATGGCATCCGGCGTTCGTCATCGGTCTGCCTTGTCCATACCTCAAATCCTCTGCCCTCTCTTCCTCCGTTTGGCGACCTCGAGCGTTCTCCAGTATCTTGACAAGCTCACGGAGAGCTTCCACAAGACGCCGGCTACCCCAGAATGATCCGCCATCGTATACTCCCCCCTCTGCAGCAGCTCCCTCTTCTGGAGAGGTCTTTGTGTACCCGCCGCCATCGCTAGAGCCCGTGTGGTCTGCGCTCTCGGACGGGGGCGGTGCCCCGCAACTGTAAGAAAAATTCCGCTCAAGCAGTGTCCGCCCTGCGTTTGTCACGAGCCTCTGGAAAAGCGGCACGTTCCACTTTTCCTTGGCTGAAGTGGGCAGCACTAGAAGATGACCACTGGTCTCCTTTTGCAACATTGGCGAGTCCACGCCACGGTCGCTTTCACCGGGAGTTGGCGTTGTCTGCAGTCGAGTTTCGTGTGAGTCAACATCCGTACTTTCGCCTTCGCCTGCGTCAGCTCCCAGCATAGCGTTAGACCCGGATGTGTACTTCTCTCTGCTTCGGAATCCTCCACTTCTAGTCTTGTTGTCTCGAGGATGATGAGAACACAGGCCTTGTAAGGCTGGCCAAAACCGGCGGGGCACCTCGTCCTTCACCGCTCGATGCAGCTGAAGAAGAAGCTCTTCAAGTGCGGGAGGTGACCGGCGCCCGCTGAGAGACAAGGAGGCTCCACAGTCACCCGTGTTCGTCAAGGGTAGTTTCCGTTTTTTCCTATGTTCGCGCGAATCCTTCCTGTTTGGCCCGCTGACAAAGATATCTGCCTTGTTGAGGAGGACAAAAATTCGTTTGATTTGACAGCCGAGTTCACTACCCTCTGAATTTTCCTTCTCCGCCTCGAGTGACCTCGCCAGCGTTCGAAGAAAACGACGGGAATTCTCCACTGTTTGTTCAAGGCTGTCGGTTGCTTCCAGTACCACCACGAGTACGTCTGCTTTGCAGGCTGCACGAACAGCACGTCGAATGCCTTCTTGCTCTACCGTGTCAATATCGACTTGTTTCTCGGTCTCAAAGACTGCGCTATTGTCTTCCGTCTGACATAATTGATCTCCACACAAGGCAGAGTTCTCAGAATTGCGACGTCTATCTTCAGAGAAGTCGTCTTGAGAACGACCTCTTCCGGAAGACTCTTGCAGAACATGGGTCTGCGAGGCATCGGGCCTGGCGAAGAGACCCGCTCTTGGAGTAGGACGTAGACCCGCTGTGTCACTCAATACTACATTGTAACCCTGAAGCTGCAGGGCAGCTGTCAGGACATCCCGAGTCGTGCCCATCCGCGGAGACACGATGGCCGCATCTCGACCCAGCAGAGAGTTGAACAACGTGCTTTTACCTAAAGCAACGCAACATCAGACGAAGGGAAGCTGAGCTTGGCAAGGACATATCATATCCAGCATGGGCTAACCAAAGAGGTCGGAGATCAGCGCGTGAGACCCCGGACAACGGAGACCGCTACGAAATGTCACCAGCACGAGCAAAGAAAGGACGTTATGAGACGAAATGAAAGAAGCTCGCGTTGAAAAGAAAAAACTTGGGCACCTAGTTAAGCCGTTCTTAATCGCAGTCTACACACACATGCGAACGACACACAGCAGACACTTCTTGAAGGGGGGGGGTGGAATGACACTCTTCAAAACAGTGATCTAGCAGAACAACTGACAACCGCCTACTGACATAGAGCTGGACCCAGTTTCTAACCGTAACAGTCTGTCCGAGAATTGCGAACTGTTGGTGGCTCACAACTCCGCAGAAAACCAGACGGTATTTTCCCAGCTCAGCGACATACCGCGCGTGGGTACTATCGCACTTGATGCTCCGTCTGTCAGGGTCCCCTCAGCTACTCTTGCTAGTCTCCGCACTTCGCTTCGCCCCTCACTAGAGCTGAGTTATTGCCGTTCATCTGCGGTCCGCCTCGGGAGCGATAAACGGCTTGGACAGTAGAAAAAGAACCCGGCGGTGATACCAGGAGCTCCTCTTTTACCTGCGTTGGGAGGTCCTACGAAGACAACTTGCAAGCCATTCATAGCGAGCTGTTCACTCTCACCAAGCGCCAGCTGTACACGCGCTTGATAGAGCACCTCCCGCACAAGTTCTTGAGCTCTACGAACTCCCTCATCCGACGCAGCTTCGGCGTCGACTTCTTGGTCGTCGTCTCCTATCTGGAGAGCTGCCTCCGAAAGCGCTAGAGCTTCTTGTAACATCCTCTGCCATCTCTCAAGCTGCTCTTGTAAGTGCTGAGGGTGCGCACGGAGACGCTGAAGAGCCAGACGGTGTTGCGTAACGCTGTCAGCCTAGAGCGGAGACAAAGGCAGTGAGATACCAGCACTTTATGATGATCACGATAGCCGGGAGAATTATGTCCTTTCAGCGTCGCCGACGAGGACAAAAAAAAAACACGGGAACTCTGATTGCTTCGACTTGACTGAGGAGTCCAACAACATCTTCCTGACAGTAGCGCATCGCTTCAAGAGCAGGTAGGGTATAACGGAAACAGTGACTATGGCTCCTCTATACGTTTACGGCCGCAGCCACTGGCTACGGAGGTTTCTCTAACGTCCTTCGTTTCAGTCCTGCAAGGGTGTAGCTGTTTTAACATCTCCTGGGATGCCGCGCAGGTGACCGGTCAATTTACAAGACCACTCTCACTTTTTCGAATACTCTCGTCTTCTGCAAAACACAGGACGTCCCCTCGTAATCTGAGTACAGTGAATGTGCCCCTTTCGACACTCAAGCAACTATGTGAAGAGAGAGGCTTCACAAGGCTGCCTCTGTGCTAGATGGAGATGAGCCCAGTTGCAGTACACTCAGCCAAGGAAACACACAGGATGGGCTTGAAACTAGCGATCTCGGCTATCTTCATCTGGTTGGCTGTGGAGATCGTGAGACTGTACCCAAACCTTGGCACTCAACTGAATTACGCCTCTGCGGAAGTCCCTTTGCCTGCGCTGTTGAATCTGTCGGTTACGGCTACATCAGTACGGCTTTCTTCACGGTCTTCAGTCTGCATGGGATAACTCCAGATAGTGAACTAACTTGGACGATATCCGCCAGAGCTTCTAACTGTTCGGTGTTCTTCAGCTTCCCATTCAAAAACGCCCGAAGTGCGAATTCTCCCGCCTCAGCAGGCCGGAACCTTCCCTCGCCGAACTCCCGCTGCAAACCGCAGTAAGGGTCCTCATATCTACGCTGCTGAGACACCAGAGAAGCATTCTTTGAAGGGACCGAGTTCCTGAGAAATGTAGTGCTCTTCGTATCCTTCCGAGGGGCAGGATGTACGACCTTCTCAGACTGCATTCTGTTCCACACGTCGCGGAGGGTCCGGGTTAAGATAGCTGTCTTGTTCGTGTCCCGACATCCCGCTTCTCCGGTCCACCCGGACGCGTCAGAATTCTTCCAGACGACTTCTGAAGTATGCGTCGGCAGGGAGAAACTCATGCTGCTCTGCTTGTACCGCTCTTGCAAATTATCAGCTACACAACCGGGATCCCCTCCTGGGCAATGCTCTTGATTTCTATCCGGGCCTTCTCTCCCGACTCCTCCCTGCTCCATGAACTTTCCAGGAGAAGTATCTTCCGAGAGAGAAGAACTAGCGATTCTCTGTCGGGAAGAGAACTCGGTGGGCGGATGGTAAACCTCTTCTTCAGGGAGAGCCGGGAATCTGAGGACTGGTTCCAGGCTCTGGAAAAAACTCAGCATGGCTTGGATAGAGGCGCGGCTGCCGTGGGAGTGGATCTCTACCATATGTTCACCTGAGAAATGAATTCACAGCATTATGTTCGGTATAGAAAGATGCCCCGTATGTGCACTCAATGCAGCCGATACAGGTTGCTACGCGGCTGACCTGTACTGAGAAAAGATAAAAGATGCCAGGTGCTGAGGCCGAAGTGTTACGTGGGCCCACACGTAAGCTCCGCAAGAGGGAAACACTTGCTCGCAGGTTCGCTTAAAACCTCAACAGCAGGCAAAGAAAGCATCTTCTTAGCAAAGGAGACTGTCTATACTCAGCACTGCATCGACACACGAGGTACTCGGCAAACAGTACCTCTCTCCTGAGCACCGGTCGCGCGTCCGAGACCGTGAGGGATGGCCGCGAACTCATACTGACTTCGGAAAGTGACGCAGGCGAGGCTTTCTTTGTCGTGTGTCTCCCGCAGTGGCTGTACCCTCAGACGGGCATTCACGAGTCACATTGGCTAAAGGGGCAATTCTCCATCAGTTTTTCCCTTCTCGTGGAGTGGCATAGATTGGAGGCCCAATCTGACACTCGAGGGGGGGAGAACTGTGCGCACGGTCAGTACGACAGCCACGAAAACCACAAAGTTCTTCGACACCCTGAGAATCGAAGTCGTAAGTGTGAACCACGCCTGTGTAGCACAGCGCTGTCAAAATAGAAAGTCTGGCGTGTCACAAAAAAGCCCCAATTCGGTGAAGACCGTAGGCAGCCACTTTCGCCACATGATGATCTGCTTCGTAGGGACGAACAAGCGTTTCCCGACCCTACATAACAGCTTACTAGTGACGGCAACAGGGGAAGCCATTACAGTCACCAGTGTAGTAACATTGATTTTGTGCCGCAGCGTCTGGAGCTTCACACAATGCAGAAGACACTGACCAGACAAGGGAAGCGGCTACGAATACTCCCGATCTCGTAGACATGCGAAAAGGAATGAAACACAACTGCGTCTTCCCGGGCCAGGAATACTTCTTTCACACACGGACAGACTGTATGCTCGGTTGCCGCGGCACCGTGCTCGGTTTCTGCAGTAGATAGACATGCTGAGAGCGGACCTGTGAAGGAGCGAGGTGCGTCGAAACGCAGGACAAGAGCGTCGTCAAGCGGAACAGGTCGGTCAGCTGAAAAGCAGTCCCAGGCGGCCCAGAACGTCGCTTTGCGTTCTTCAGGAAGAGGCCGTAATGAAAGGAGTGGGGGTGTCTCTCTGAAGTTCTCTGCTGATTCTCTTCTGGCCTCCTGGCTTTGGTCGTCCTGCCGTTTCTTTGTATGGCCGGCCGTGTCCCTGGCGAAGTGCTCTGACTCCTCGCCAGTCCTTCTTTGTGGCGTTTCTTTTCTTGGACGCGCCATAAACAGCCTCAAGACCAGGTGAGCCATTGGGCCAGAGATCCTCCATACCGCCACAGCCGCAGGAGCAAAGGGTGCGCCGAGCCCCACACTGCTCAAAGCATAGATTGTGTCACGACCTCCTCCGCAGTCTCGCTGAAAGTTATTTCCTGCGGATCTCTCGCTTCGACCATCATGAATCTCTTGTAAGCGACAAGCACTAACATGCGCTGCGTCTCGATAGTCCTTGTGTCGGGGATAACACCTGTGAAATCTCCCGGCACCCCTTCCTAGCTGTGTGTCACGATAACCCGCTGAGTCGGAGGTGTCGCCCGCGGCAAGAGCGGTCGGTTGTGTGAAATTGTCACGCGAGGCCCGAGCCCATCCCCTTCGCACTTCGCCGATCTGCTGCTGCCGCTGCCACCCTGGTCGCGCGGGAAAGCACCCCCACTTACACCTGTGCCGTTGACCCCATGCGGAGAACCTACTAACAAAGGCAGGCGCAAGCCAGGGCGGTCTTTTATGTGCTAGGTGCTGTGGAGCTTCTTGCTGCAGAGAGGATGGAGCGAAAAAGGCTGAGAACCGTGCGGTCCGGGTCCGGGGCTGCGGACGGCCCCAACGCCCTCCAGCATGTGCCGGCGGACTTCGACAGCCGGTTAAAAAGGTGTACACCTTCCCGAGCAGATGTGGTGTGTTCAGCCGTGTCGGAGTGCGTCGGGTCAACGGTGTACACAGAAGCAAGTACCTGTGAGAAAGTGAAGCTCGGCAGGAGCCAGCGAAAAGCAGTCCCACAGGGACAAGGTTTGGAGAATCTCGAGCATCATTTGTAAATCTGGCGAACCGAGAAATAATATGCGACACATCTGCAACCCCACGCGAGACACTTGCAATCGGCCGGCCCGCACATACGACACGCCACACCTCCAGGTACGGAAAGGAAAGAAAGATGATCGGCAGAGACAAGGTGAAAGCGAGGTTCATCACGGTCATGCAGTGGGCCGTTTCTAAAGGTCGGACCCGTACTCACTAATAGCAGTGCAGCAGTCTAGCTTGCACCGCGTTTTCTCTCGCCTGTCCGCCGGGGTCCGTAGCATTTAATGTTCTTAGGACGCAGAAAGCCCAGGCGGCGTATTATTGTGCTAACTTATTCTGTCGCAGAAGATTGGCGCCGGTGGAATGATAGCAAAAGAACACTGTGTTCTCCAGAACTCTCAGAATCTGCTCCTCGTGGTCTCGTCACTGCCCTTGAGCTGTGTGTGACATCGACTCGGTCGCGATGGGAAAAACACAGGTAAGTCCGCGACAGGATACCAAAGTGACAAACGCCGACATTCTCCGGCCAGCCCTAACAGTAGTCCAGCTTTCACTGACTACCTTTTCTGTTTACTCTGTGATGTTCAAGCACTTTCCTGTCCCACCTGTCACTTTCACGTGGCTCGCGGCACTCAGAGTGTGCTGCCCGGTGCATGTGCAAAGGTGGCCACAGCCAACCACTGCAACACGCCTTTCTCATTGACTCCCGGGCGGCCGGGTGCGAAGCTCAAGTCACCCCAGCTGCCGCTCTTCAGAAGGTGGCGACTGGCGGTGCCTGCACGGTATTACCGGTGGAAGCCCAGGCGCGCATAC
>NW_027155217.1:731-1204 GCF_002600585.1 Cystoisospora suis | reverse complement strand
GGAGATGCCTAGGGGAACGTGCCTTCGGGTGGTATTGCTTTTTGGGAACGGGATGATAGTTGGGCAGAAAGGGGAGAAGTGTGATTTCTCTAAAAAAAGGGAACTGGTACCACAGCAACTCTGCCCCCACGAGGCCGGCGCAGTGCGAACTCACGGGCGCTGGGATTGGGAGAGCGTCCTCGTGTACGGTAACAGTTCCTGGTGTCAGAAGTGGGATTCTGTGCCGCTTAGTTGGTTAGTGGCCGCTAACATCCTTTTCCGTCTTGCTGATCAGGTTTCTGTAGTTGTTTTTCCAGTTGAACTGAAATGCCCCGTCTGTCCGGAACCAGGTCTCGGGGCGCATTGGGGCGTGTCGCCGAATCACCGGAAAACATGGATAGTTCGTCTCCTTCGACACTAGGTGAATCAGCTCAAGCCACCCGCAGTCCGAGAGTAGCGGAACAACAGCCGCTCGACCCCGCGACTCAACTGCA
>NW_027155217.1:0-360 GCF_002600585.1 Cystoisospora suis | reverse complement strand
GTGAAGGCCCTACTAAAATACCTTTCAGACCAATACCATGCCGAACTGCAGCCTCTCCTGACGGAATCGGGTCCGCGGTACGAAAGGATGCGAGACCATTTGATATTGCAGCACCCCTCCTACAAAGGCTACCCCCTTGGCTACTACAAACGGAAGCTGGACGATCTGAAGGCCATGTGGGTCAGTCCGGCACAGATGAGAGGATATCTACTTGAGCTAAGAAACCTGCAAAGGAAGATGTGTGAGAAGCTAAACATACCCAACGCAGTATGGGATGAAGAGACGCTGCGGAGTGCCTACTTGGACGCTCTACCGGCCAGGATGACTCATCTAGTGGTTGCCTGTGGAGATTTCACTCGG
>NW_027155216.1:0-318 GCF_002600585.1 Cystoisospora suis | reverse complement strand
ACGTTCTGAGGTCCTCAGATCGTTCCGTTTTGGCTTAGTTGACTTTGTCCGTCTTCCTTACTTCTTGTTCCGGTCCAAGGAGGTCGTAGATTGCCTCTTGGTTTCCTTATCTCGGCCTGGCCTGGTCTTTCCAGCATCGGTGCGTTCTCACAGCGATCGTCATTCTTAAAAATAGGGCAATATTTGATGACGATCAGGGCAGGATTGCAAAATCCTGACACTCTCTCGCCCAACTCTTGGACCACTGGGCGGTTAAGTGGCATTAGGCACCCCTAGGTGCCGAAATGTTCAAGTTCTCACACAAGGAAAGTTCACTAT
>NW_027155215.1:0-434 GCF_002600585.1 Cystoisospora suis | reverse complement strand
TGTGCGAGAATCGGCAAGATTAGCGTGAAGTAGGACTTCTAGTAGGCAGGGCGATCCGAGAGGCGTGCAACGGTATATATATGACCCTCGGAGAGGCCGCGAGTGCGAAGATCAGTTGCTCGCCGCCCGAGCAGTAGAGCCCCAAGGAGTGCCAGGAGAGGATCGACGGCAGAGAAGCCGTCCGCGAAGTTTAGACGGACCAGAAGGACGGGACACCCTCACCGGAGGTGCGGCACACGAACTGGACTGCCAGAGCGCCGAGTCAGCCGCCGAAGAGGCTAGATCGACATTCTAGGTTCTTTGCCGAAGGTACTGGTTCAAGGTGAACAAGGCCTGCGCGTGGTCAACGGACTATGGGAGACAATCAGCCCACACCCAGCCGTGACATCACCCCTTCGGGACGCCGAAGCCGCCTTCGCGTAGTCTCTGGACAC
>NW_027155214.1:694-965 GCF_002600585.1 Cystoisospora suis | reverse complement strand
GAACTTTCCTTGTGTGGAAACTTGTACATTATGGCACCTAGGGGTGCCTAATGCGACTTAACCGCTCATTGGTCCAAGAGTTGGGCGAGAGAGCCCACGGAACGTCCGGGATCGATGCTCAGAGCGACCTGCACGGCCGGCCGGGAACCCTAGCGGTCCCCTCAGAGCTAGCGCGGCCCGAATAATAGCCGCCAGCCTAGCCGGAAGCCAACCTGAAGGCGTAGATTCGAGAAGAAGTTGAACTGGCTGGAGTTGTCCGAATTGCAGGCCA
>NW_027155214.1:0-120 GCF_002600585.1 Cystoisospora suis | reverse complement strand
AATTGCGGGCCAACCATAGGCACGAAGGACCCCAAGGGAGTCACGGAGGGCTGCTAGAGCAGCCTAACGACCAGGAAGTGCCAAGAGGGGGTTAGACCCAGATTACCCCGGACGCGACAC
>NW_027155213.1:0-264 GCF_002600585.1 Cystoisospora suis | reverse complement strand
ACTGCTAGAGCAGCCTAACGGCCAGGAAGTATCAAGAGGGGGTTAGATCCAGATTACCCCGGACGCGACACATGTGCCTAGATTGGCAAGAGGGCGGAATAGCGAGAAGGAAGAGGTCCCAGCCGAAGCATCGAGTAAGACTAGCGAGAACAACCCCGAGGAGGCCTGTAGAAACGGAGAGAGGCGCGTCAGGCGTTAGGACCGCCTGGGACATTGAGATCGCGCGTCGTGGCGAGTCTGTCCCAAGAGAGACAGAGCGTCCCC
>NW_027155212.1:0-342 GCF_002600585.1 Cystoisospora suis | reverse complement strand
TGTTTTGCTCTCCATTGGTACCTATTTTGTCCAGAAAGCGTGCAGTTTTCCCTACCGGACTGCCCTCTGCTTTTCCTCGTGCGGCGCCCGTTGTCTTGCGGTCGCCGGCGCATGCAGCTTCTGAGGCGGGAGATTTTCCCGCGTGGACTTTCGTGGCCCAATTTGGCTTTTCCAGCTCTTCTAACGTTATACTAACTATGTTAGCTGCCTTCTCTGTTGATTAGGCTCCCCTAGGAGCCCTACTATTGCTTATCTAAAATCCACGGACCGTAGTTTCCCCCTCCCGATCCGTGGGTCAGCTTGGCTGCCCGCCTATTAGGCTATGCTGTTTGGCCAATGTCT
>NW_027155211.1:35578-36008 GCF_002600585.1 Cystoisospora suis | reverse complement strand
GGGGTGGGTTGAAGGTTGAAGAAAGAGATTGGGAAAGGTCGCTTAGACCTGTCCAAACCCACCAGGGTGAAAGTAGGATGATGCCTGAATGATGCTTGGTCTCTCTCTGGATCGGGGGCTTTTTTGGAAAAAAGTAGAGAGGAACGCTGCATGCAGAGGTCAGTGAACTGTGTCATTCAAGAAGAGAACAACTTGGGCGGCTTCTCCTAACTTTTCCATCTTTCTTTTCTTACGTTTCGCTTCGTTAGAGATTCAACAAAACACGACATGCGACACTTCATGAGAAGACTTCTATCAGTAACAGAAGTCTCGTGTTCTTCATAAAGAAAAGTCGGTTTTACGTGTAGAGAGACCTCAGCTTGTTTCTCGAACAGTCGTCATTGGTTTCGGCGGCGGGTGTGTGTATATCTGAGGTGTACATACACCTCGT
>NW_027155211.1:29681-35498 GCF_002600585.1 Cystoisospora suis | reverse complement strand
GTGCTCGATTTTTCCTTCTTTTTTCCGAGGACAAGCCAGCTCCCGTCTCATTCTGAAGAAAGGCCTCGTTTTCAGTCACGCGATTGAATTATTTCTTTCTTCTCTTCTTTTCTTTCGAGTTCACGCTCTTCGCCTCTTAGGGTGACCAACACAGTTGTGCTCTCGGCCTCTCCACACCTCTCTTTCGTTCCTTCGTACCTCTACTCTTTCTCTCTTTCTCTCTCAGGTGTCTATACAGCTCGGCCAGACTTCACTCGTTCACTGTCATCTCTATTTTTCTCTAAAGACGGTCCTTCTTCTTCGGAGGAAGCTCCTTTTTTATCTAAAAAGTCAAGATGGCGGTGAGATATTCTCCCTTCTTGTTCTTCTATTCCTTCATCTCTCTCCTTTTCTTGTTCTCCCCTCTCTAACCTTTCCTATTGAGAATAGTCCACAGGGTATTATCCAGTCAGGATCCATGCACGCAATCTCTTCTCTCTTCTCTATCATCTACACACATATTCAGTTCAAAAGAAGAAGACAAGGAATCTTCTGTAGATTAGAACACGTTGCTCTTCGTGGGGGGTACCTATTTTAGAGGCGCGGCGGAGAAGTGCGTACATGTATACGTCTCAATATATATCTTGTATATGGCATGCAGCTAGCCACGTGGACTGTCTGGAGAAGCAGATAGCTTCATTCTTCACACAGAACGTCTCGACTCATCGAGATAGATCAATTTCCTCATATGTTTCTCTACAGCCTCCTTTAGGGGCTTCTCTCCTAGCTGTGAAAAAGTCGACTGCGCTTTTTTAAGACATGTTTGAAAAAAGAAAGGACAGAGAGAGAGAACGAAAGATCTCCCTTCTGTAGACCTGTGTGTAGGCATTTATGAAGATGTGTGGACGCATGTGATCGAGAGCAGGGACAATCCCCCATTTATAAATGTCTACCTATAAATGTATATGCAGAAGACCCATTCTATTCTTCTTCCGTAGCCTGCCTCTCTAGATTTTAAGCAGATAGGCTAGGTCAGTAGAAGTGGCAAGAGAAAGAAGAGAGAGAAGTGAGAGAGAATGAATACAACGATAATAGGGTGTTGATAACTCGTAGATTCCTTCATACTTCCAGGACAACTGCACTCTAGAAGAAGAGAAAGGATATCAGAAATTCCGTTTTGCCAATGGCTTGATCTTTCTTTTCTATTCTGTTCTGTTGTCTCTTCTCTTCTTCCTCTGCATGTAATCGAATGAGTTCTTTCAGTAGACATCGCATATCGAAGAAAGCACCTACATCTCCTTTCTTCATTCTTCTTCGTCTTCTTCTCCTCTATGGTGTTCTCTAGAGTGTGATAGAAGCTCGAGCTCACTATAACGCACTGGAGCAATGTAAACGAAGAAGAAGTGGAGATACACAGGCCAAGGGGCAAGAAGATTGCCTGGCTGTGAAAGGTCGAGCGCTTCAGGCTGGGGCTGATGTGTAAGTATCTAGACGTGTTTCACATTTTAGGAACAAGAAGAAAAAGAAGAATGAATGATCGATCAGACAGACAGACTTCTTATCTCTCTCTTTCTCCTTTTGACATCTCTCTCTGTTTGAGTCATCCATGGCGAAGCCGAAGTCGCATGTCTCTTGACCTATCCATTCGTTAGGACGGGAGGACTTTTCTTTTTACCATCCCGGCGTCTCTGTCTACATACAGGTCTATGAAGCAACTCTCCTTCTTCAGTACATCTACGATCTGATAGCTAGATAGATTAGTGATAGATAGATAGATAGGACATGCCGGAGGCGCCTTGTATCTAAGCAGTTAGCTTCCCGTTGTTCTTTCCTTTTGATTGAGTAAGTCCATGGCGATTAAAAACGTCCTTAATATAGAGAACAAGCAGGCAGTTTTAAACAATACTTTCATCTCTTTTCTTTTTCTTTCTTGCCCTTCCTGTTCTCTGGCTTTGGTTTCTTTTTGATCTTTTTCTCTACTTACTTTGCCTTTGCACGCAGGATGACGCGTGAGTGCGGTATGTACGAAGATGCTTTCTTTCAGTGCTATCGACACAACTTTCGACTAGATGGGTGTAACGATGAGCGCACGACCCTTCAGCTACTTCAGTGCCAGAAGAGTGTTGCTCGCCGAGTTTTCAATCTGTGAATTCACAGAGGAGGATGAGGAGGAGGAGAAGAGAGATGAAAGGAGATGAAAATGAGAAGCGTCGCTATGGGGTTTCACGTCATTCCATCCATCAGGCTTTACTGACTTTCTACACATTTGAATATAAGACTTCGGCACGAAAGCCTTTTGTATGAGAAGGGGGGGATGACTGAGATAGAGAGAATGAACGGATGAGATGACTGTAATTCATTCGTGATGGCGAGCGAGTGGGGTGGGACAGAAAAGATACGGCGAGAGGATATGGCTGAGAGAGGAGAAGGAAAAGAATCGACATGTATGAAGTGATGAGTAGGTCTATGAACGTTTTTGGTACCGTGGAGAGGGGGGGGACAGGGGGACATCGAGGGTCGATAGATAAATAGATAGATTCACCTTGCAGTCATTCTATAGAGATGGGAAGAGTCAAACAGAGGGCGGGGCAGAAAGAGAAGACGAAGAAAGGTGAAAAGGGATGGAGCATGCATGTACCTATGTATGGATCTGTCTTCGGATGGTGTCCGTGTGGAAGATACAAATCCTTTGTCTAGGAAGGAATTTTCGTTCTTATCTAGAATTCTCGAACAATGACGATGTCTAGGCAAGAAGAGGACAGTCGCGTCGCGCCTTGAGTGATGAGGAGAACGACGACGAACTGTGCGTTGATTTCTCGGCACATTGTCTTGCGGAATTTCTTGCCAGGGGTTTTAACGAAGGTTCAAGAAAAAGGAACAGATACGGGAAAGACAGGAAAGAGAGATATTCTCTAGGAAAGGCAACCCGACTTGAGAGCTCCTTTTCTTCAACAGAAGCTTCCTCGTTCTTCTCTTCTT
This sequence comes from Cystoisospora suis, assembly GCF_002600585.1. Taxonomy (NCBI): domain Eukaryota; phylum Apicomplexa; class Conoidasida; order Eucoccidiorida; family Sarcocystidae; genus Cystoisospora; species Cystoisospora suis. The sequence goes on along the minus strand of NW_027155211.1, from coordinate 32,540 downwards.
TTCCAATAGGCTGGCTGACATGTCGTAACAGCAGTAACATGGTGGCTCTTACCGGACAAAGACATTCACTTTACTGTAGGAGAAGAATCTTGTTAGCTATCAGTGATCACTAATGATAAAGTCTCCGTACGGGATGGTAGCTAGTAAGCTACGGTACGAGAGAAATCGAGCAAAAACTCACACCTAGCCGAATGAGAGCTGTCGGTGCCTCTTCTATTCTATCATGATGCCGCAAAATGATCACGGAACAACGACGAGTTTCTCACTATCCTACGCATGTTGTCTTACCCATGAATGATGGATAGCTACTTGACTAATTCTTGGGGCACTCGCTGTACAGTGCACATCTATCCCGGTTCCTGTCTCACCGCCGCCGTTGTTTTCTTAATTAGACGACACCGGCCAGGGTGCGATCAATCGTTAGGAGTTGAAATGAGCCCGTTGCCGACTAACTGACTCTTGTCGCTCTCGGGCTCGCAATACTAGAAAGAAATCAACGAGATACAACGCTGCAATTCAGACCCGCCACGAAGCCGACTGACGGTTACGGATGCCTTCGACAGAGCTGTCGGGTCGATCGCCACCTGTAACCGGTTACTGCCCTTACGCACTACACGCGGGCTTTCAGCTCACTGACGGGTTCTCCACGTGTTTCATCTTCGGAAAAAGTGACCGGTGTCTCGTGCGATCGCTTCCTGAGGACCGCTGTCTGTCTGGACTAGTGCTCTTTGATCACTAGCTTTTTGACTCTCGTGTTCCGAGCGGAGAGAAAACATTCGTTGTTTGCTCTGACAACAAGTATCCAGGGAGAGCATAAGAGAAACGATAGAGAGGGTTTTCAAATGACATCGTCCGTGTATGGCGTTTTCGCCTTAAGTCTCTGCCGCTCACCTCGAGCCTCCCTGAACGCAATGCAGCGGCTGGCTTCAGCTAGCTGGAACGACCTGTTTAGTGTCGAGCTGAGTATCGTGTATGTCGAGAAGACGCTTGGGTACAGGAAAAAAACTCGAGAGGTGAGTCACCTACCTACTTACACATTTTCTTAGAATGGAACTTCGTAAGGTCAATAGCAATCTGACTTACGTCCTCGGAAGACGACGCCGTCACAGTTCCATACAGTCCGCGATGCCAAATGCCCGCACATGCTACATGGGTAAGCCCGACTTTCTGATGTCACTGATCGAGAAACCGGAAGTGTTGTCAGTGGCACACATCCGTCCGTCATCTGCGATCCCCCCTGGACACACCGCACTTCTTTCTTGATGATAGAACCAGTTTAGTCCGCAGATGCAGGCGACAAAAAACTTGTTCCCTATATAAACACACCCACCGGCTCTCAAGAACATGAAGGAAAGACGTACTGGGCGGGCCCGGAGTGATGGAGCAGTGGCTAAAAGTACGCCGACAGCATGTGCTAGAAACACAATGGTTTAAAACATTCAGGCACCCTGCTGTCTGTCTGCCTCTGTCTCCTCCACATGAAACAGCGGTTCCTACCACTCCAATGGATATCTTGTTTGTTTGTCGCCAATGAAAAAAAAAATGCGAAGCCTAAGTACCACGGATACCTTAGAAGGCTTCTTCCTCCGTTGAGCTGTTATCCACGCTGAACACTGCTTGGTTTCAAAGACTCACTCTGATGTACATGTTCACTGTCTTAACGGGAGAAAGAGGTCGTCTTCAAGGGAGAAGAATAGAAGGGTGCTACACGGGTAACCACACCTCATTGATGCTTGGGGTATACAAGCCTTCCCAGCAACCTACTGCTGAAATCATTCAAGACAGCTGAGAGAGGAAAGGTGTTACGCCTCTCCCCGTTTTACTCCGATTGATGATAGGCCGCGCTCACACACGACCACGTCCCTCTACGATGACGTCGCGACCCCCTCCTCTCTCTGCTCCTCATCGTAGTTCGCTAGCAAACGATGCTTTGGTGTGCATTACTACATGGCGTCCGTCTACTGGGAGAATCCACGCCGTAAAGAAAAAAGTAACAGTACACAAGGACAACTCTTTCCCCATCTTGTTCTCGTCACTCACACTCAGAAAGCCTGCCCAGCGCGAACTGATAAATGAGGAAACTGCCACCACACTGGACTTCTTTCCCGCAAACCTTTCTTCCACACACATGGGTAGATATGAAGACAGATGGGTATACACACCCCGCGCACACAACAACATGCGCCAGAACGGACAGGAGTCTCCAACTAACCGTCTAGCAACAACACCAAGGTCACAGTATCAAGCTTACAGCTCTCTCCAATTTGATCATAGTTCCGGCTGCACGAGCAGAGGTTACGCGTGCGGCTCTCTCTTCGACGGATTTCTTCTCTACGAATTCGTATTCTCCTTGTCTTCCGCAGTTTCACCTTCTTCATTTGCTGTATCTTCGGCAGCTGAGAAATTAACGCGTTCCTCCGGACTCGTGAGCTCGTTCGAGCGTTCTGCTAACCTCTCAACCTTTTCACTTTCTTCTCGCCCGCCTTCACTAGTCTGTTTTTTCTCTTTTCTCCTCCTCTTTCTCTTAGCTTTTTCAGCAGCAGCTTTTCGAGCTTGGCTTGAGTAGAAAGTCTGGAGCCACAGTCTCCGCCTCTTTGCTCTCACAATCTCCCTCCTGGCATTGTATCGCCTCTCTTCATCTTCATTGTTCCTTCGTGCCGAATCTCTCTCGATGATTGAACCCACGTATCTCCCCGTTCCAAAGGCACCTAGAACTACAGGGACGACCGTGAGAGAACTAAACGTGGCAAGAACGATACCTGCCATGATCAGCCCCAAGCCTCTTAGGGGAGGTAAGTCCCTTCTCGGATATGTGACGGGATCATCAGGCTCTTTCCAAATTAGAACCTCATTCTTCTC
>NW_027155211.1:470-29609 GCF_002600585.1 Cystoisospora suis | reverse complement strand
GGACTCTCAGCGTCCGTCCCCTCTCCTATCTCTTTAGGACTCTTCGCATTCATCCACTCTCCCATCTCTTCGGATTTCCCAGAGTACGGAAGTTTTCCATCTTCATCTCGCTTCGGTGAAGCAGTGGTAGTGGCCGTAGACGAAGGGCCAGAAGAAGGAGGGGAGGAAGTCCGTGTAAGTTCTTTGTCATTTTCATTAGGAACTACTCGTCGCGAAATACTTCGAAACCGCTCTAAAGAAAACAAACTTCTCCACCAGTCGGCTGTACCAGCACGTGCCTTCCTGGTTTTTTCTGTCGGGGACACAGTCGTAGCGGTAGTGGTTGCCACACGGAAAGGGACGGTAGAGCGTGCACTAGAGGTAACCTGGCTGCCTGCTCCTTTCACCGGTGAGGGTTGCCGGTCCTTTTTACTAGTAGTGAATAAAGATGCCGGACGCCAAAACAACCAATCGTCCCATTCACATCTTGCCTTAGGAAGTTGTGGAAATCCCAGCAATACAATAGCTGACAACAGGAGACTCGGACCAGCGGAGACTTTCATGCCGCCAGCACACGGGAGAGGACTGATGCGACCGTAACAGGCTGCCTTTACATTCAGCTTTCTGTATACACCCAGTGTACGCCACGGACAACAGGGAGGGCGGCTCAATGTAATACCACTGTGACACTGGTGAGAATCTGACCTGCACGAGAGAAGGGAAACTTGGAAAAGAGTGAGCCTCTTCTGCTGAAAGTTTCTTGTTTCTGCTTGTGAATGTAACGTCTTTTGCTTAAGTCGAGACCACATTTACCTGGAACAACGGGGAGATACCGAGACACCGAGGCAAGGATGTCTTCCACTTGGTGAACAAAGGCTCGCGTACACGGCAAAACAGATCTTCGAGGAAGTGCCAACAGGGACGGAAGTAACAACGACAATAGAGACGTGAGGACGAGTCAGCGACTCTGCCATCTAACGCATCGAAAATACCCGTTAGAGACGCGAAATACTAGACCAACTACCACTTCGCCGCACACCCACCCGACGTGTGTAGAAAGGCAACGGCAGCCACACTGCAAAACGCGGAAGGTAAGAAATGAAGAGAAGTGGACTTGTGGCTGGGACGTTGGAGACCTGGGAGGAGGTGAGCCAGTGGGACGCCGACGGTCACGGGGCCGTAGGTCGTCGCTGAGGTTCTCAACAGACCATTGGTCTCGGCGACCCTGGTGGTGAGCCATGTGAGTCATGCTGTCCGCTTCGCCTTGAAAACGCGTACCCGAGTAATGTCCGAAGACAGATGCTGCATGCACACAGTGGGAGAAGGCTCAGTCGTCATATAGAAGAAAGAGCAGAACATGTGTCAACAAAAGAGGGCTCATAGAAGAGAGTTTTTCCGTGGAGCTTGAAAGGGTGCCTGCCACTCTGGTCTGCCCCGCTGATAATAGTAGGATGGAGTGAGTCCCCCTGTCACTCAGGTGTACATACACCTGGACACATGGCTTGAGACTTCTTGCAACTCCTCCTCGCCCTCCCGCAAAAGCCATGTATGTCATTTTGGAGGTTGTTCGCGAAGTCCAAAACTAAAAATCATCGCTGTAGAGGTGTTTCGCCTCCTCGTTTCTCTCCGCTCGGGAATGACGAGCTCCACTTCTTTTTCCGTGGTGAGACTGTTGGCATCGTCCTCACTGGGGACTTCTTCTGTTTGTTGTTCTAGTTCGCCTGTCTACTCGTCATTGCGTCCTCGCTGGGACCGAGTCATTCTCCCTTTTAATTTGACGGCACACTACTAAGTGACTACATATACTTTCCGTCGGGATCCTCGAACTCTGGCAGCGCGGAACGGCGATGGTGACTTCGTCCCCCCTTTTCTCACTCCTCTGCCGTTCCTTTTCTGCCGTCTAATGTATTTCTTTTCAACACCTACTGCTTTATACACCTAGAGCCTATCGTTAGCATCTTCTCGCGCGAACCAGATTCATGCTTGGTCTACGAAAGGACTTTGTTTTGTTTCCCCCCCCCTTCGCCCATGTCTGTCGACCCGACTATGCCAACAAGCACACCGCAAGAGACTTCAATTCTTTTTTGAGTAAAGCGCCACTTCAAGAAACCACGCGACCGTGGGAGTTATGATGTGATGCCGTCGTGACGGACAACTCTCTTCGTGGCGATCTTCCATTTCCTTGAAAGGCTTTCTTATTTTTCAGGCAAGACTGGCTTGCCATTCTCTTCCGGACGCTCTCCTTCCCCATGGAGATAAACGCAGTGTCGTTGTTTCTTCCATCGTTGTGTAGAGCCTAACTAGTATTGAGTGGGCAGTATCTTCTTTCGCCCATCTTCCACACGTATATCCCTTTCCTTTCTCATACTCGACTGGGGTTCCTTGTTTCTAGCGTTTTTTGATCAGTCTCTTCCTCCCTCTTCTTCGCCTCCTCGCCGTTTCTGTTTTGTCTTTCGCTCCTTATTACACGTCTCTATCTGTCTCTCTACGTTCCCAACCCCCCCCTCCGGGGGGGTCTTTCTTCTTCATCTCCTCTCCAGTCTCTGCCCTCTCCATGTTACTATTTCTCCAGTCTCCCTTTTGCGCTTCGCTCGCACCTCATCTCTCCTTCTCTCCTTATACTCATCTTCATTCTCTTCCTTAGGCAAACACATTCTTCGCTGTCTTTCTCAAAGCCCGTTTTTCCTTTTCCCTCCTGGTCTTCTTTTCTTTCATCTACATTGCTTGAATCTATGTCCTTCAACTCCACCACCTTCTCTACTCTTTTCTTCCCATGCTTTCTCATTTTTTTTTTGACCTCCCTCATCATCTCTTCTTCTCCCTCTTCTTCTTCTTCTCTTCGTCTTTCTCTCGTATCATCTCCATACCATCCCCTACCTACTCCCCTTCAAGCGCTCCATCTCTCTCTATCTTCCTAACGTCTCTTTCACGTGTCCCTTGTTGTTTCTCCCGTCTTTCTCTTCCTCTCTTCTTTCTCCAACATGCGACCTCCTCCTCCCGCAGGAGGCGGAGGAGGTGGCCTAGGCAGGGCCCAATTCGCACCATCGCGTCTCGCGCAGGCGGTGTGTATCTTGAACGTCTTAGTGTGTTTCTCAGTTGTCTGCTTATATCTCTTGACAGACGAAGTCGGAGATGACGGCCGATCTCTTCTTTCATCCAATTGGGACCGTGGGGGATTATCGGCGGCATATCAACGACGGCTACTTCCCGCTAAAGTTCTCCCTTCAATTCTCTTTGTGTCGCGGCCTATCTCATCGAACTCTTTCTTCACAAGATTTCCTTTGCTTTCTTCCTTCTCGAGACAACTCATGACACCTTCGAGAGATCAACAAGAAGATGTAGAGCAAGAAGAAGAAAAAGAGAAGAAGGAGAAGATTCGCTCCTCTCTCTTCCCTTCTCTCTCAGAAAGTACAAAGGAATCATCGGAAAGGTCAGCTTCTTCTTCTTTTCGTTCCTCTGCTGGGGGAGGAGGATCTAGAGGCGGAGAAGAAGGGAGTTCTTCTAGAGAAGAAAAGACCCATAAGACTGTTTCTAAGCTGAAGGATCAACAAGAAGAAAGAGGGATGCACTTTGGAGGAGAAAAGAAGAAGAAGCAGAAAGAACAAGAGAAAGAAAGAAGAAGAGCTGGAGAAGCAACTCTCCTGGGACATGAAAGAGATAAAGGAGAAGGAGGAGGAGGAGAAGAAGCACGCGAGAGTGATGGCGACGCAGTTGCATTTTTTCAAGGGACACCTCGTCAAGGCCAGAGTCATCAAGCAAGCCGACGTGGTGTTTCTTCTTCTGGTAGAGACATCCCTTCAAGTGAGGTAGTGAAGAAAGGAGAAAAGAAAGAAGGGGAGAGCGAGAGTGATGGGAGAGATACGTTTCTCTATTGGTTCTTTGACCGCGATGAAGACCTCCCTTTGTCGACTGCTGTGTATAGACGCTTGAGGGAGCTCACAGAGAAAGAGAAAGAAGCCCTGCTTTTCTTCCATCGAGAGGGAGGACAGAAAGAAGAAGAAGAGGAGAGCGGGGAGAAGGAAGAAGACAGGAGAAGAGAAAAAAGAAGAAGAAAAAGAAGGAAGAGAGGAAGAAGAACAAGAAGAAAGGAAGAAGAAGAAAGGAAAGATGAAGGTGAGAAGGAAGACGAAAGAAGAAGATCAGGAGATCAAACGAAAGAGAAGATGAGGGATGTCTCAGAAAAAAGATTTCATATCACGGAGAAGGAGCCCATTAACACCGATGCTCTCGGTCATCTTACCTCTGTCCCTCCTGACAAATCGAGCTCTTTAACCTCGCGGGATCTTCTCCATTCACCGACCGATTCAACACAAGAAGAAGAAGAAGTAAAAGAGAAGAAGGAATCTGAAGAAGAAGAAGAAGATGAAGAAGAGGAGGAGGAGACCGAGCCTCTTGACTTTCCTTCTTCTTCTTCTATCTCTCAAGCTGGAGGACTTCCATTTCGTGTATCTTCCGTTCCTCTCCACATCCTTCGAGACGCGCAGTACCTCGATTTTACTCTTAGTCATTTGCTTCTCGCTAGCCTTCTCAATCTTCAAGAAGTCCAAGAGGAAAACTACAGGAAGATGCTGCGTGTGAGCTTTGGATCCAATCGAAGTCTACGTAGAGAAGATATGAAGATACACTCTCCTTATCATAGCGAACTCTTCTCTTCTTCTTATCTTCATGATAGGTTTCTTCTCGACAATGATGAGAACCACAGACGGACCACCTCGGCATTTTCGCCTTCCCACGGCCTTTCTCAAGAAAGAGAGAGTGAAGAAGGAGTTGAAGAAGAGAAGATCTCTTCGTCTTCACTAGGAAAGGAGAAAGATCTTAGGAAAGATGAAAGGGGGAGATTTGGTGAAAGGGAGGAGAGAGTGGATGAGGCTCTCATAGGAGAGTTGGCAAGATACCTGTACGTAGCCAATCCTATGGCATATCCCCCTCCCTGCTATGATTCTTCTTCCGCTTTTTCACGATCTAGGAAAGACGATAAAGATTCTTCAACGGCGTCTGCAAGTTCAGACGATGGAATGAAGAGAGAGAAAGAAAAAAATAGAGAAAGAAAGGCAATGAAGGTCTTCTTCTCTTCTTCAGACCCCTCGAATGATCAGACGTCGGTCGTAAAGAACAAGAGTATAGCCAACACACGATCTACTTCTTCTGCTTCTTTCTTTAACGTCTCAAGGTCTTCTTCTTTCTTCTCTGATAGGGGAGACGTATGTTTAGATTCTCATTCTCTTTTTTCTTCATCTCTTTTAGAACGTCTTTTACAGCCTCCCAGGGCTTTAAGATCTGTCGCTTCGATAGATCATGTATTACAGATGCTATCTTTCTATCACCTCGAAGAGATGCCTTTATCTTCCCCCCCTCATCTTCTTCATTATCTCGCTGTCTCTTCAACATTTCGCCATCCTCTACCTTCCTCTTCTTGGCCTTCAGGAGTAGACATGCTCATGTCTACTCGACAAGAAAAAGGAGAAGGAGGAGAACAAGAAGAAGTAGACATCATGACGGAGAAGGAGGAGGGGATGTCTAGTCTCTCAACGACTAGCCATCGTAATAGAACCTCTCGGTCGCTCAGTATTAATTCCTTCTCTAGACCACGCGCAACAAGAAGAGCTCTTCCCTCACCGTCCTCGAAATCGGACTTAGATTCTTTCTCTCGTCATTCGAAGATGAAAAAAGGGCAGTTGCCTCTACGCTCAATCTCTAAAGAAGATAAAGCTGAGAAGATACGTAAAGATACAATGGAGAAGAAAGGAAAAGATGAAGATGAGAAGACAACAATGAAGAAGACTTCAAGAGAAAAGAAAAGAGACAACTTGAATGAAGGGGAGAAGAAAGAGAAGGCTCCGTCAGAAATCCCGAAGAATCCTTTCTCATTCTTAGGTGGATGGATAGATGATGAGGACGACGAAACCATCCAAAGTGAAGAGAATACATTTGAAGCATCTATCTCGGAAGAAGAATATCGAGAGCTCTTTACATCTCCCTTAAGTGATTCGGCTGCTATAGGAGGAGGAGGAGGAGAAAGTCAAAGCATATCAGTTCAGACGGTAGTCGATGAGAAATCGAACTTCTTGTATGTCTTTGTTCTTTATACGAAAGATCCTGTTTATGCTACTTCAAAGGAATCTTATCCTTCGTCTTCGCCTCTGTCGACATCGATTCCGTCTGCAAGTCCGGCCTATAGAAGAAGACCCCTACGTTATCGCACTCGACTCGCGGTGTATCGACGTTCCCTAGCTGATGTCTTACAGGCAGCTTTAGGCAACATGCATACACGTGCATGGCTGTATAGACACCTGAGCAACTTCTATCCTTCACAGAATCTTCGACTTCATAACCATCGTCACTCTTCTCATAGGTTTGCAAAAGAGATAAATCAACTCAATTCCATACTTCTCTCTGCTTTCATTGCTTCGTCTTCTTCTCCGTCGTCTTCACCTTCCTTTTCTCCCTCTTCTTCCTCTTCTCGCCCAGTCCATCTTAGAGACCCGGTAAGAGAAGAAGAGACTGGACTACGAAGAATCCACACACGAGAAGGAAAGTCAGGCAGACCATCTCCTCTTCATGATCATCGGGATGAGAGAAACTCTTCTTCATCCTCGCGTCTTTCTTCTTCTTCTTCCTCTAGGAAGCTGGAGAATTTTGAAGAGACCCGAAGTAGATCTCTTCAACGAGAGACAGAAGAAGAAGAGCAAGAGGACTTTGAAGGCGGCAATTTTCTTCAGCTCGAATCTCCTGACGCTCTTCCTCTGTATCTGAGAGGTGTCTATTCTCACTCAGCAGCAGCATCTTCATCTCTTTCTTCTTCTTCTTTCTCACATCAAAAACGTGAGGAGAACTCCGCGAGAAGTTCTATGTCTTCACAAGAGAAGAAAGCAGAGGAAGAAGAAAGACATGCTTCGTCATCAGGAGAAAGATCGAGGTCTCCCAGGACATCTTTGTCTCCTTCTTCTCTCACTGCCACGCCTCTTACGCCTCCTGTCTCCGTGAGAAGAGAAATCTTTTCTTCTCTCTCATCTTCTTCTCCTTCTTCTCGTGTTCCAGGCAGCTTCACTTCCGTCATAGACTCCTCACGTCATGTGTATAGCATCGATAGTCGCGCTCGCATCTTGGAGGGATTCGATCGCCTGGCAATTGCTTCTTCCCTCCTCGCAGGTGAACAAGAAGAAGAAGAAGTCTCTCTTGCGGGAAAGACGAACGACACCGCCAAGAATCATGGTGATAAGAAGACGAAGAAGAGAGAAGAGAAAGAAGGAGTCAGAGGTGAAGAAGAAGAAGAAGGAGAGGAGACAGATCGTGTAGATTCCAAGAGACTAATCCTTAATGATGTAGATACATGGAGAGATCTTGGTGGTTGTCCTTTGCCTCCTCAGATGAAAGTGATTTCCCTAGAGACGGTGCATCGAGCTGTTGAGTATGTCGAGGGTCGTTGTGTCTACTATACATCTCCTGAAGGAAAGGAGCTCCGACTGAAGAAGAAAAAGACGAAGAAGACTGTCGCCAGAAGCGAAGAAGATACCTCAGAGAAAAGAAAAGAAGAAAGGAACAAGGAAGAAGATGGGCGAAAGAAGCGGACTGATAGACGTGATGGCGGGGGACGGGATGGAGATCTCCATGATGTGAACAAAGAGACCTTCCATGGAGAAGAGGAAGTTCCAGGAGAAGATCTCTCTCACGTTCATATGACAGGAGGAGGGATAATGGACCAGCCGCAAGAGACAAATGCTGCTCTCAACGCATCTTCATCTTCTCATCTTTCTTCTTTCCATTCTCTTTCTTCCTCCTCCTCCTCCTCTCTCTCATCGTCTTCTTCTCCGTATACGTTCCCTCCTGGCTCTTCAAGTGATGGGAGTCTTCCTCCTCCTTCTCTCGCTTCTACTGTCTCAGCCTTATACGCCCGTCTTTCTTCGTCGGTGTTTCCCCCTCCGGCTTCGCTCGCCTTTGTGAGTTTGCATCGACGTGAAATGTCGCAAGCTCTTCGTCAGATCTTGTCTTTTCCTTATCATCCTTACCGTATGAGAAGAGCTCTATCGATCTTTCTTCTCTCTTTGACTCGGTTGGGCGGAGAGCTCTTTCTTTCCTACAGCGACTTTGCGTGGCTTCTACTACGTGAAGGATTTCGCTGCTCTTCTTCTCTTGTACGTACACTGTGGTATCTCGTCTCCAATCCGGAGGCCCTCTACTTCTCTATGCAGACGTCTCACTTTAGTAAACATCGCTGGCTCAACTTGCTTCCTCTCTTTGAGTTCTTGCATGCAGTGTACGGCAGGGGAGGAGAAACGAAAAGAAGAGCGGAAAAGAAGAGTCGAGAAGGAGAAAGAGAAGAAGAAGAAGACGAAGATGAGAAGGCGACCTCGATAGATGATAGACACTTAGATCTGTCATCGGAGGGGAGTGTGAAAGAGAGAGGAGAAGAAGGAAGAAGGAAAGATGAAGATGACCTTCGTAGCTCTCTCAAAAAGGAGAGAAGGTTTCCGAGGTCTGAAAGCACTCCTGAAGTAGAAGAGGAAGAGGAGCTTCCTGTAGAGAATGAAAAGAATGGAAGAAGACACACAAAGAAGATCTCACTCACTCATCAAGAGACATTTCTTTCTTCTGTATCTTCCTTCTTTTCACGTTTCTCTCTTTTGTCATCTCTTTCTTCTCTCTTTTCTCCCCTTTCTCGCTTTCTTCAGCGGAACGTTTTCTTCTTCTTTTCCTCCTCTTCTTTCCTGCTTTTCGCATCTCCTTCTTGGGCATCTCCCTGGTCGATCTTTCGCCTAGGAATGTCTATGTCCTTCGATTTGCTGCGGATTCTCTGGCGACAGCAGAAGGTCTTTGCTTTCCGCTTTCTCGAAGCTCTAACTGCCCATTCCTTCAAGGAGAAAGAAGATGAATTGAAAGAAGAAGAAGAACGTGAAGAAGTAGATATGTATCGGCGTATTCTCAGGTTGTTTGAAAGAGACCAAGAAGACGTACATGATGAAGAAGGAGAAGAAGAGTCTTCTTTCTCTTCATCTTCTTCATCTATATCTTCTTCTGACACTTACCATCATGAAGGAGAAGAAGAAGAAGATCCGGGTGATGGGAAGAGGCACAAAAAGAAGAAGAAGAGCGAGGATCTTGTTTCTGAAGAGCAAGAAGAAGAGCAGGAAGGAATTGTGAAGTTCTTTTTCTCTTTCTTTGGAGCCATATTTTCTCCCTTCTTCAGTTCCCAAGGTGTGGAAGAGCGGAAGATGCCAATGAAGAGACCATCCATCTCGGGAAGAAAGAAGAAGCATAATGGGGTGGATGCGATTGCCAGTGAACTTCTTTTCTTTCCCCATCATCATCATCATCTAAGTGTAGTTACACCTCAGGCAATGATGCGAGCCGCTCACCTTGGGAGAGCTTTCATGCATGCGGAGTTGACAGAGAGAGAGAGAAGCGCGCAAATAGAAGAAGAAGAAGAAGAGAGACAACGGCAGGAGAAGGAGGAGAGAGAGGAGATTTTGAAAAGAGATCTGCACGCAGAGAGAGATGAAAAGCAAAGCATTCCATTTGAGAAGCATACAAGTCAACTCCTCAAGGCACACGATCAAGAGAGAAGGAAGGAGATCGAGTCTCTTGATTTATCTGGAAGAAGAACCGCTTCAAGTAAAGAAGAAGGAGAAGAGGAGAAGATAGAACAAAGAAGGAGACGTAGAAGTGACGAAGAAAGAAGAATCTCTTCGGAGAGAGAGGAACGACAAGAAGAAGAAAGACAGAAGCTGTTTTCTTCATTATTATCTTCTTCTTCTTCGTCGTCACCTTTCTCAAGGGATGCCTTTGATGAGGGAGATCTCTTCAACCTCTCTCAGCCGGAGAAAATTTTGTCGAGAATAGGGGGAGGTCAAAGAGGCTCTTTCGAGCAGATCGAAAGAGAGACGGTTCAGAAGAATAGCTTTCTTTCTTTGCTTGATTTACCCTGGATGTCTTTCCGACGTGAAGAAGGAGAAGAAGCGCAAGAGCTTGAAGCGCTGATCAGGCTGAAGAAAAGAAGAAACAGAAGAGATGAAAACAATAGAAGAAGAAGAGGAGAGGAGGAAGAAGAAGCGTATCTGACTAGCTTGGGGAGAGATGACCTAGAAGCCTATGATGAAGATAGAGGACAACCCCGGCATGACTACTACTCTATAGACCATCACACACAGGGAGAGAAAGAGAAAATAGGAGGAGATAGAAGAAGAAGAGGAAGAGGTCTCCCCATCAAGAATCAGCAGTCGTATCCTCACTCTATGAGGTCGGGCGATCGCCTGTACGAGAATGCATGGATCGAACTCTTAAGTGTATTCTCTCTACAAGTTCAGAAAGTGATAGACATCTTCCGAGTGGTCAAAGCGAAACTCTCCTTTTCGAGTGTAGAAGGAGAAGAAGAACAAGCGACCAAGGAAGATGACGGAGGCGAAAAGGAGGAAGAGGAGGAGAAGAGAGATGATCATGGGAGTTCGGCCGCGACGAAGAAGAATAGAATGAAAGGAAGCGAAGGGGCAGAAGCAGAAAAAGAAGAAGAGAAAGAAAGAGGTGTAGAAGAGCGATTCCCAGGTATAATTCATGAAAAAGCCAAAAGCGCTTCTCATGGAGATGCAGAGAAGAGAAATGAAGAAGAAAGTATCCAAGAGGAAGAGATAGATCATGATGAGGATGACGGGACTGCAGAAGAAGAGGAGGAGAAAGAAGAAGAAAGTAAACTACTGCCTTCTTCTTCTTCTCCTCTTCCTCACTCACTCGAGTCGTTATTCTCTCCTTCTTCTTCTCCTTCTCCGCCTGTGTTGTTTTCTCCGACCTCTCTTGCTATGGCATTACGAGGCTTCCAGCTAGTTCGATCTTACAGCATCGAAGGTGAGCAAGCATGGCTAGCTGTCGATTCTGAAACCATCTCAGCTGCGGTGGTGTATGGACAGCCCGAGGGACTCGATATGAAGTGGAGAGTAACTCTCTTTCCTCGAGTAGATCATACGGCTTCTCTTGTCTTACAGAGACGTAGGCGACAGTGGTTCGAGCAGTATACGAAAGAAGAAGCGAAGAGAGCAGAAGAATTAGCCAAAAAGAGGAAAGAAGATAAAGTCCCGTTCTTCTCATCGCGCTCAGAGAAACAAGTCGAAGATGCGGAAGAGGGGGAAGGGCGAGAGAACAAGAGAAAAGATGAAGAAGAAAAGCAGAGGAAGAAGAAGAAGGACAGTGAAAGAAATGCAGAGATAAGAAGAGGCAGGAGGAAACCGCTAGAAATGAAGTCGGACAAGACATCTCCCTCAGCAGAACTTTCTGAAGTGTCCTCTCATACGCCTCTCCCAACGACAACTGCACTGGCTCTAAGAATAGGAGACCCTGTACATGATGAGGATGACGAAGAGATCCATCACTTCTCTTTCTTGTCTTCTTCTCTTCCTCTTTCTTCCTCCCTATATCCGTCGCAAAAAGAAGAAGAACATGATCGATCTATTCCAGCGCCATCATATCTAACTCACTCTGACGAAGAAGACGAACATACACCGACAATCCAGCGCTCCCATCCTACACGTCAGAGACGTCTCTGTCATGGCGAAAGGACCTTGCAGCCTTCTCACACAGATGAAGCTTCTTCTCTTAGGAGCATGCAAAGGCCCTCGGCACCTCATGAAGGAAGAACCCAAAACACACAAACGTCCTTCTCTTCTTCTTCTTCCAGTCTTTCTTGTGAAGAGGAAAGAGAAGAAGAAGAAGAAGAGGAGGAAAGAGATAGCTCTATTCTCTCTTCATATGAATACGCCACTTTCCTGTTTGAGGGGAGTGCCCCTGTGGATGTGGGAGGAAGCTTAAGCTCGAATGGCTTGGTATTTTCAAGAGGACGTGCTGACAAGTATCTCTTTAGGCATTCTCTCTCTTTGTCCTCTCTTTTTCATCTTCATCGCAAGTGGCTAAGACTGCAGAAGCGGATGAGGGGAAAGGCAGAAAAGAGCGCTGAAGTCTCAGTAGAAAAGAGTGAGAAGAAGAAGAAGGGAGACAGAGAGGAAGAAGAAAAACGAGGTGAGAAGAATTACGATGATGGTGACGAAGAAGAAGAAGATGAAGATGTAGATAAGAATTTGGGAGATAAAGAACAACAGGAGGAGGTGGGGGCGTCTTTGTCTCGAAAGAAGAAGTTTTCCACTCATAAGAAGAGAGATATCGATGAGAAGATTGAAGACATGCCTCTTCCTCTTCCTCTGCTTCCTACTGTAGTTGGTCCGCGTGTATGGCAAAGAGAGAATCTAGGAGATGTGGCTCTATTACGTCATATCGATCTTGGAAAGAGCCGTGAAGACGTCGGCTCTCCTTCTTCTTCTTCTGTGACGGATGATGAAGAGCAGGCGTACAAATCGACAGGTAGGTTTGGTCCGAAGAGAGAGAGAGAGACAGAGGCAAAATAAGCCTAGATAGATCAAAGATAGATAGATAGATTAAAGATAGATAGATATATAGATGGGAGTATCGAGGAGTGAGAGAGAACGTTCGCAACTTCATCCCTTTATCTCCTGAAGGATGGAATGCATGCTCTTCTACTTTTACAAACCTATCTGTCCTATATATCTATACGCATTGAGACATTTGTCCATATACACAATTCCACATATATCTATATATGATAGGGAGAGAGAGGGATAGGTATAGCTACGTACAGATTTAGGTATATATGGATGTATGGTTTGGTCCTGTGTATTATTGTTGTGTCATTCATGAGAATTGTGATGGTCTCTGACTGTTGCCCCTGTCTGTCTGCTTTTTCGTCTTTATTTTCTTATCTCTTCATTCTCTCTTTCACTCTCGGAATCTTCCTTTTTTCCCTCCTCGTCATTCCCACTCTCTCTTTTTCTCTCTCTCCTTGTTGTCACTTGTGTTTCTGTCTTTCTTTCTTTACTGCGGTTTCTTTTTCTTCTTCTCAGGTATGAAGAAGCATGGAGGCATTTTAGCTCTGATAGTTCACTCAAATGATCGCGCAGTTCGTTACCGCACTTTTCACATGACTCCCTCCATTGTTTCTTCTTCTCATCCTTTGTGTCCTTCTCGCAAGAATCTTCTCTCCTCTCTCAGCGCCCGAAGGCGTCATGGCCACGTGCGAAGAGGTGCATCTCCCTCCTCTCTTTCTCGTGATAGGAGGAACCCCACCGCGTCTTTTCATCCAGACAGTGACGAGAAAGCGAGAAAGAGAGACCAAAACAGAGAAGAGGAGCCTGAGAAAACGTCTCATGAGAATAACGATCAAGATGAAGAAGGGTGCGTGAGCTGGATAGTAGGAAACAAAGAAGGGACCGATCACTTTGTACGGGTTCTTCAGCCTGGGAGTAGCACCAGTCATACCAGTGGTCAGACCCATAGTGAAGGAGGAGGAGGAGGAGAAGGAAGAGGCGAACGCACACGGGGAAGGTCGTCGGGGGATTCCCACAATCCTCGAGGTAAGATCATCTAGACTTCTCTTCCTTTATAGGGAGACCCACCGCAACTAGCTATCTATCTCTCTAGCTATCCTAGCTGGCTATGTATCTCTATGTATTTATGTATGTGCATAGCCTATCTGTCCATCCTTTCTTGTCGAGTTTCACCCAAGATCACACTGAGGAGTGCTCGGGAGTGTGAGAGGAGATAAGAGTGGCTCTCCTCTTCTTCTCCTTTGTAGTGCTCTCGTGAAGGCATGTACCATTAGGAAAGCAAGAAAAGGAAGAGACGAGAGAAAAGCCGATAGTGAGGCAAGGGGCGTGAAGATGGTGTGAAGCTCGTGTATGACGTCATTCCCTTGCTCGTATTCTCTCTGTACATGAGAAGTCTTTCTGTCTTTTTCTATCTTGGGACTTCTTTCACTCTATGGGCATGGCAGTAAACCCCCATCTATCTTCTCAGATACGACGGTCTATCCCTAGCGTCTCAGAAGAAAGAGCATACGCTTTCTTACCTCTTTCTGTCTCTTTCTCTTCCTTCTCTCCTATCTAACCCTGAGCCTAGGCTCTCTCTCTTCTTCCGCTCTTTTCTTCTCTTTATGGGTGGTCTCCTCGGGTCAACTCAAACAAGTTCTACTTCTCCCTATCTATCTATCTTCAATCTATCTATCTATCTCTCTATCTTACTTTTCTTCCTTTCTTCACGATCAGGAAGAAGTAAGTTCTATCAACTTAGATGTTTCTCTCTCTTTCTGTTTCCTTTTCCCCCGTCTTTCGCTGCGCTCCTCTCATTTTCTTTTGCTTCTTGTTCTTCCTCTATCTTTCTTTCCTTGCTTCCGACTTGTCGACAAACTGTCTCTTCAGAGTCTCGAGGGGGAGAAGGAGAAAGAGAAACCTCTTCTTCTTCTCAGAGCGGAGGAGGGGGGGGGGGAGAAGGAGTATATGAGTTTGTAAGAAAGCCTCTATGGTGTTCTTCCCGTCATAGGAGATTCTTTGCTTTCGGGTATCTCTTAAAGCTTCAGTCTTTTCATCTTCGTACAAGATCTTTAACTTCTTCCTCTTCCTCGTCTTCTCTTCGTTCCCCCCTTGGAGCAAATGAAGGAGAGGCCAAGACATCGTCTTCAGGAAGGATGAAGAAAAAGAAGAAGATCGAACCAAAGAGTAAGAAGAAGAAGGGAACACAGGAGAAAGAAGGATCTGTTTCTTTCATGAAGGACCACAACTATATTTTGAGTTAAGGAAGAACAGTTAATTTGTTTACATGCACGTCAATAGTAAGATGCTGTGGGTGTTTCTCCATCTCTCGAGCTATCCTTTATCTGTCTATCTATGTATCGTCAGTCTATCTATCTATCTATCCTTTATCTATGTTTCTTTAGTCTGTTTGCCTGTCTATCCTCAATCTGTCTATCGAGCTATTCACTATGTACTGGTCTTTGGTCTGTCTAACTGTTTAGCTATCTACGGACCTGTCTATCGTCAGTCCATCTGTCTACTGTCTATCTACCTTCAACATCTATCTATCTATGCATCCGTCTATCGTCGGTCTGTCTATCTATCGCCCGTCTATCTATCTTCAGTCTATCTCTATCACTCGTTTTGTACTTCTCTTCATGCTTGCTGTACAATGTCGAGAAGAAGTTTTCCTCAGCGTAGGCTCCAAAGAAGAAGAAGATGTGCTCCCGTGCTTTCATTTCCCCCCTTCTTTTGAAGCAGATCATTTCTATCGTCTATCTAGCAGGTACCAGGCGTCCCATTACCAACGATAAACGCAAGTATCATGTAGTTCGCGAATGAATGGATAGATAGATTAAAGATAGATTAAAGATAGATAGATAGATTAAAGATAGATAGATAGAGGGTGACATATGTTTTGAGTCGAGAGGAGGGAGGTAGGTTGAAATGTGTCCTTTATGACTGGATGTCTTCAAGTGTCGTCTCTCTTTCTTTGCATCACCTGTATGTGTTTGGTTCGGTCAATTCTTGCTAGGTTGGATTTTGCGTGAAGAAGCGAGACAGATGAAAGCAGAAGATGCTGATGGGAGGACCGCATGGCGACTAGGCAACATCATGGGAGGAGGCTGGATGGTCGGCCCTTCCACCTCGTCTTCTTCTTCTCCTCGTGGGCGTCATTATCAGCAGGATGATTTCTCTGATCAACGAGAAGAAGAGGCTGAGAGAAGACGAGAGAGAGAAGGAGAGGAAGATGAAAAAGAAGAAGACGAACAAGATCAGTTGAGTCAGTATGAGGCTCGAGGTGTATTTGAAGAGTTTTGGAGGTATTCTCCATCTTTTCGTCTTCTCTCTATCAGGTACTCTCTACTTCAAATAGAGGACCGATACCACTGTAAATCTCTCTTCTTGTCATACATAAGGAGTCTATATACATAGATAGAAAGATCAAAGCCAGGGAGATAGATCAAGACGCGTAGATAGATCATAGATAGATACATAGATGGAGTAGGAAGAGTAGACAGATAGATAGTTGGGAATCAAGTGTACATCTAGGCCGACCAATGTGCATGCGTGGTATCATATGTGTGGGTTGCGTGTATGTCAGTTAATGTATGTATCAGTACATAGTGGGGTATTGAGGTATATGTGTGTGTCGAGGTGTCCTGTTGAAGTGACTCCTCACTCTCAACTTAAGAGTTCAGAGTAAGAAGTTCAATTCTCCTCTTTCTATCGACTTGAGCTACAGTGTCTCTCTATAATCTGATATACCTGTCTTTACATGTATACGTATGTATATATAATGAATCTACATGTATTCGATACGTGATATGTGAGTGTTCTTTTTGGACCTATCTTCTTCTCTTCTCTTCTTCTGTCCATGCGTGCTTTGCAGTGAAGATGGGAGGTATATAGTCGGTGTGACAGGAGCCTTGAAGGTGTATCTACAGATCGAAGACCCTTCAGCCAGCCTCACTGCTGTACGTACACCTGAAGAGACTGAAAAGAATCGCAACGGTCCTCCTTTTTCAAGGAGATCTAGCCACCGTTTTTCCTCTTCTGTTGAGATGAATGGAAGCACAGACGGAAAAGCATCAAGAGAAGGAGAACATGATCGAAGCACTATGGAGAGTGAGGAGAAGAACAGCAGTGATTTCTCTCCTAAGGTCCGTGAAGTGGATGTAGCGGAAGCGCTTGTACGAGCAGGTAAGAATTCCATGAGCAAAAGTCCTGTCGGAGAGCAGGAGCAGGTGGATCATTCACATGATGTGAGGTGTACGTACACCTCCTATGAGCTCATTCTCACGTACTTACCTTGGTGAAGTTTCATTCTCTCAATTCACGTATAGATCTCCTCCTTTCATTTCTTCTCCTTCTGTAGGTAGGGAATATGACTATCTTATAGGCAGACAAAGAAAGAAAGACAGAAAAGAAGAGAGATCCAGAGACAGAAAGAAAGGATGATGATGATCATGATGAGAGGTTGCAAGAAAGAAAGAAAGAAAGAAAAAAGGGGGTGAGAGAATGAGAGAAGGTGAGAGCCAGATGAATGATGGATGCTATGAAGAGATGGATAGATAAACTAGATGAGGGCTCTTGTCTATTGACAATACCAACATGTCCGTGAAAGAGTCGCGAGAACTTCTTTCTTCTCCTTCTTATTGTCGTGGAAGTACACATGAAACGACAGATCTCCAACAGACATTGGCCGCTATGAAGAACATGCGTGCATGAAGCCTCCATAGATCTCTAAACATAGGTACAGCTCACTCGAGCGTGTATAGCATATAGCTATACAGCTGATAGTCACTCCCTCTATTCGTACGTGTATATACACATAGATAGATATAGACGGAGTGCATGCAAGGCCACTTCACATCCGGACATCCTAAGTTCTCCGGAACAGGTATGTGTCACAGCCAGTGTCATACATATCTATAGATGGATAGATAGCTATATGTATATCTATATATATATCTATATCTATAGCTATGGTCTTGTCTGCGAGTGTGAGTGAAGTTGTTTGATGCATGGTTTCTCCTCTTACGATGTGTCTGGGCGTTCAGAAGGTACTCTAGGAACCTGGCTCGTTCCAGTCTCGCAGATAACTCTGGCACATACTTCTGTCCAGGTTATACGCATACATCCATACACATTCAGACATACACATACATACTCACACATATATATATATATATCTGTACACCCACCCCTACATAGGTACATACATGTGCATGCGTACATCGTATGTTCTCTTTTGTATGTATCAATCTATGTATCCTTCGAGAGATAGAGTCAACCATAGCGTGTTACAAGTGACTGGTTTTCTCGGCAGGAGGCGATCCAAGGAACAGAAGTATTGTCTCTGTTTCTTTCTTTCCTCTCCATCGATTCATTCCTATCCTCGACCCTCATCTCGTACAGCAGGGTGTCATCCCACCGGTAAGAAATCTTTCCTTCTTCTTCTTCTTTCGCCTTCTCTTTCTTCTTCTTATTCCAAGACATGAGCCCGCCCATACAAGGCGAAAAGACTGTTATGACAGGCACACACATATTTCTCTTTCTATGTGTTTCATGCTTCTGTCTGCTGCGTCGTCTCTTCGATCGGTGGTGTATATACATATGGGTATGTACATCAGTAGAAGGGCTATAAGAATCTATCACTAGGAGGTCTACAAAGATAGAAGGGAGAAAGATGAGCGAGCATAGAATGAAGTCACTTAATCACTAGGCAAGCGAGCGCTGATGACGCGCGCACGCTAATGAAGATACTCACTCGTTCAGAAGACAACGAAGAAGAAATGAAGTGGGAAAGGAGATGTACGATCTTCGTAGATAGTCGCGGTATCTCTTCCAGCCAGGCAGCTAGCTACCTTGTGTTGTACTTGGAATACAAAGCCAGGGAGATAGTGACGCTTTAGATCCGACATCTATGTACAGGTATATGATGTATACCTATGGATTTGCATGTATGAGAGCTTTTCCTGAATAGCGTATCTGAAGACGTGCCGTCAAGTAGATACCAATGAGTTTCCCGCGATTTTCGCATGCAGTAAAAGAGAGAAGATGATCTAGTTCACCGAAGAAGGACTGAGACCGGAAGATTGAGAAGCTACTTTTTCTGTCTTGACTTTCCTTCTGGTGTTATGACTGATTGATTGAGTGGTTCTCTGTGTGTTTCTCTATAGCCTCCAGATCGAGTGTACTTGGTGATCCTTCTCGATGATGGTCGACTCCTTCTGCTGTATGTACACCCCGATGCGACTCTTGTCCCGACTGCCACCCCTTTTTTCCATCATCTCCTCTTCTCGTTGAGCTGGAATAACCTAGCTGTAAGGCTTCTCAACTCTCCTTCTTTCTCTTGAAGATTCAAGGGAGGAGGAGGCTTGATATCACGGGACAACTTCCTCTTCCTCTTCTACCGTCGTTTCATCCATACATCTTCTTCCTCTTCTTCATGTATCAGTCCTTACATATGCTTACAGTCTTCCACCTATCGCCCAGTATATATACATGAATATATATATATATATATATATATGTAGCCATGAGATAGATACATACATATTTCTCACCCCGTGGAGAGACAAGGCGATACTAGGGTCCAGCGGCACCTCACAACCGAATGACTGTTAGACTAGTAGTAGTAATAGTAAGGAAGTCTTCTTGGGGTGATAGGGCTTGTCTTCAAACGTGTATGTTCCTTTCAAATTGTGTCTTTCTTTTTCCTATGAGAAAGCTTTTTCTAGGTTTTCGTTTTTCATCGTCATCTTCCTGTGTCTTTCTCCTTGTATTTCTCCTATTCCTTCCATCCGACCAGCTTTTTGAACTGCGTTTTGTTTGTGTGTTTTGTGTCTGTAGATGCTTGTGTATCTCCTTGTATTTCTTCTCTTTCATCTACGAGGCCAGCTTCTCATAGGAGGAGGCGCAGGCGGAGGAGGAGGTGGTCCTGGGACTACGAATGGAGCAGGGGGAGGAGGTCTACGTCAAGCAGTCTGGCGATTTTGGTATCTGATGGTATCTCTTCTTCGTATTTTCTTATCTCTCTTGTTGTTTCCATTGATATCTCTCTTGTTTACTCTCATAAGAGCACTCCGCATTATCCTACTCGAGATAGCTGTCCTCTACTCGCATCTCCTTCAGGTTCTCTTACCGTTTCCTGCTGCAACGAATAATACTCCTAATACTAACACTCGCAATGCTAATGACACGACCACTCCCCCCACGCCTAATAACCCTACGGACAACGTCAATGGCCTCACTACCACTACTACTACACCTGCTGCTTCTGCTGCGTCTATCACTCCTCCGCATGCAAATACGAGTGTCAACACAGCAACGACTACTGCTACTTCTACTGAGGAGGATGGTGAGAATAACAATAATGCTAGGACGAATAGGAGGGGAGGTGATCAGCAACAGGAGGAGGAGTCTCCTCCGAAGAGCAGTCGTAGCAGTAGTCGTAGTGGTAATGGTGTTGAAGGTAGCAGTAGTAGTAGCAGTAGGTCACATGTGCGTGCAGGAGGGATATTAGATGAGGGGGGGAGACCACAGCAACAGCAGGAGGAGTGTGAGAGGAATGAAGGTGGGGTGTCTAGACACCTGAGTGGTAAGGGGGGGGGGGAGAGTAAGGTTTTTGGAGGGCAGGAGAGGCCAGCAACAGAAAGAGGGGGAGAAGATGAAGGTAAGAGTGAATTGAGGGATGGTGAGAATGATAGGAAAAAGGCTGGAATGATCGAAACACTGAGGAAGGAGAGGAATGAGATAGACAGAGAAGAAGAGAGAAGAGACAAAGGAGGAGAGACAACGAAGTTGTTAGAGAAGATACAAGAAGAAGAAGGTCTTTCAAGAAGGCGAAGAGATCTTCCATCGAAAGCAAGTGATAATGAAAGCAGCGAACGACACACAAGTCCCCAAGCTCAAGCGTTGTCACAGAGAGAAGGAAGACTTGGAAGAGGGGTGGGAGATCGGCTAGCTCGAGGCGATTCTTGTTCTTCCTCCTCTTCATCCTCTCCATCGGCATCAAATCCAAGGAGTGTGTCTTCTATGCCTAGCACTAGTCGTAGTAGTACTACTACTACTGCCACTACGACTACTTCCTCAAGAGGGGGAAGGAGACTTCGTCCCACGCGCATCGAAGAGCGAAGAGCTCTACTAGCCGAAGCAGCTTTGAGACGCCGTCACACAACGACTTCTTCAAACTGTGGTCAGAGTGCAGGAGGCTCTATCTCTGGAGTAGATTAAACAAGACACCTGAGAGTCTTTTCTGTCTGTGTATCTGTCTACCTTTCTTTCTTTTCCTCTGTCGTTACTGCTTCCGTTGTTTCCTTCTTCAGTGTATTTCTTCAGAAGAGTCAAGGTGTATCTATTATCCATCCCTGAGGAAGAAGAAGAAGATTGACTTCTGTCCTCACAGCTAGCTACTGCTGCATCTGCTTCTTCTCATTCCTATATGATTCTTCTTCTCCTCATATACCTATTGGTTCCCAGCTGTGTATAGTGCACAAGTGTTGAGAGTATTCAGATATTTCTTTACATTCCTTAGACTCTACACCTAGGTGTGATTCTATTAGAGTCTTGTCCTCGCTTCTTCTGCTGCTGTCCGATGTCCTTCCCTTCCTTCTCTCCTGTCATACAAGTCTTCCAAACTTCTGGATGTCTCACTTGCTCTCGGAAGTGATCGAGTTTACCGAGTCTTTTCTTCTGTATAGACAAACAGTCGTCTTCCTATTCTCTATGGTGGAAGTCTACTGTTCTCATGGTCGAGTGTTGTCGCTCTCTTATTCATTTCACTGTGACTTCTCGCTATGTTTCTCGTAGCGATCTTCGTCCGTCGTAGTACGTTGAGAGGTTTTTCTGGTTCGTCGGAATGCATGCGCATGCAGGGAAAGTAGAGCTGAAGAGTGAAGGGGGGCGGAATTAGGTGTTTGAAGATGGAGAGTCTATTTCTTTTTTGACTACTTCTCATCATTATGTGCGTTTCCGGTTTCATCGGTCACACCTTTGTTCTTTTCTTATGATAGAACCGCGAAGAAACATCTAGGTATCGCGATAATTAAACTGCTCTTGTTTGGCTTTAGTAGTAGGGGGGGTATACCAGTCAGTATGTGTGAACAAGCTTATCCATGTACAGGGAGGGAGTGACGGATGGGCTGATGGATGATAAATCGTCTGGCCTTCGCCAGCTCTTTTCTTACGATTCTTTCTTCTGGGTGGCACCGTATCTCCGAGAGGCCTTTTCAAAGAATGTCTTTTTCTTCTCTTCTCTATGTACAGTCTCAACAGTTATGATCGTCACTTCAGATGTAATTCATCTCTAAGAAGCGAATAAGAAAGATTTTAAATAGAAAGATGGCTGATTGGTTGCCTTTCCTTTCACCCTTCTCGACTTGCTTCTTTTCGACATCGTTTTCATGTCTTCCCATCTAATGAGAGGATAAGAGTTAGTTGGTTCACCGAGAAACTTCCCCCTTCTCTTTTGTTCCCTTTGCAGAACAAAAGCGGAGGCAAAACATCAAGCTTTTTGAATGATATAATCTAAGCATCACTTTCTTCATTCTCAGAAAGATGACAACAGATAGATCGGTCTATCTTAACGTTTCCTCCGTCAGAGGGCGGGCGCTCGCTGTGCAGCGATCCTCGCGTCATGCCCATAGGAGAGAGGCATCTTTGCTGTCGTGGTGACCAAGCATACGGAAGCTAGTGGGAATGAAACAATTCAAAACGGTGTAACAATAGAGTCGTCATAGACAGTCATAGCCTCGGTGGGTTGAATGCTAGCTATTGTCACTACTACGGCGTGGATGGTGACGATTTCAAGAGCATAAAGAGAAGAGACAGTACGTATAAACACATTCTCGGCAAGAAACTGTGAGGAGACACAGTTCCACCAGCTACGGAGGTCTGTCTTCATAATCTTTAGTTCGGGGAATACCACACGAATGCATGCACGGATAGTGCCAGTTGTGAACTGACAATAGACATCTGTCCTAAAGAAGACGTACTCTATATGACGCATACGGCGTCAGCATAGATCACGCCCATGTTGGCATACCAAGACGCGGCGTCCCCTGTCCAGGTCAAACTACGCTAGCTACTATTTGCGACCAGGAACCTAGCCACTAGCTGTTTGTAGTAACCTCGGACCTACACACGCTGTTACTAGTAACCAGCTACGTAGACACTCGCCTCTCTGGTAACCAGCTAACTAGGCACTAGCTCCTACTACTAACCAGGTAGCTAGACCCTGGCTCCTACCAGTAACCAGACACCTAGACACTAGCTCCTGCTAGTAGCCAGGTAACTAGACACTAGCTCCTACTAGTAAGCAGCTACCTCGACGCTAGATGGTTTTAGTAGCCGGGCACCTACACACTAGCTGTTACTGGTAACCAGCTACCTAGAGACTAGCTGCCACCAGTAGCCAGGTACCTCGACCCCAGATGGTACTGGAAACCGGGTACCTACACACTAGCTCGTACTAGTAAGCAGGTACCTACACACTAGCTCGTACTAGTAACCAGCTGACTAGATACTAGTAGCCAGGTTCCTGGTTACTAGCTCCAACTAGTCATCAGGGACTAGCTCCCAATAGTAACCAGGTAACTAAACACTAGCTCCCGCTAGTAACAAGTACCTAGACATTAGCTCCAACTAGTAACCAGCTAACTAGACCCTAGCTCCTACCAGTAAACGGGCACCTAGAAACTCGCTCCTAGTAACCCGGTACCTACACACTAGCTCCAACTAGTAACCAGCTGACTAGATACTAGTAGCCAGGTACCTGGCTACTATCTCCAACTAGTCATCAGGGACTAGCTCCCAATAGTAACCCGGTACCCCGTGTATGAGAGAATGACCGACGGTGAAGAAGAGACCTCGCGACGACATGGGTAGGTGTGTACGGCTACTCCAGTCAACCATAGTTAAGCTTCTTTGTATGGAGACGACTCGTACTGCGCTACTTTGGCCTGTGTCAAAAGAGATCGTCGCAGGCGGTGGTTGTTTCGTATCTTGTGTGTCTTCAAAAACGAGCTCAAAGTGCATGCCGATCTTTTCTGTTGTCCGCGGGTCTGGAGAGAAGCATACTACTACAGAGATGTTAAGCTTGAAGATTGAGTTGATCAACATCACCACAGATCATCCTCCCCGAAATCACCGAAATCCCCCCACTTCAGCGGCTTCGCCGCTTATCTCTTTCTCTGATTCAACAGCCTGCTGGCTACGACGTGTCAAATTCTCCTTTCTCTTTCCTCTTCGTATCCGGTACTGCTGCTTCACCATAGTCGGCGACGAACAACTTCTACTCCTCTCATCTCCTACTCTATGAATGAAGAATCTATCATCCTGTCTATCTATCGTCTGACAAAACTCAAGTCGTTCGATCAACCTTCTTTCATAGGCATGCATAGTATCATCATCCTCATCAAGAGCTAGATCTGTCTGGTTCTTCTGTCAGGGGGGAAAGAAAACGAGAGACGCCCTCTCAGGAGACACGGCATCCGCGCAGAGGCTCGTCTCTTTCCCCATTCTAACACCAACAGGGGGAGGTACCTACGTACGACGATATCAAACACGACGGACGGACGACTACTACCACTGCTGCTTGTGCTACTATTCTATGGGACGACGATCATCCTGTCGTCCTTCTTGGAAGAAATCACGTAAGAAAATACACTGCTATATTTATATAAAGATATACAGACATCTACGCTTGTCCTCCCTGTGCAATTTGGGAATCCCACGAGAAACTGACAGAAAGACAGACGGGAACAAAAGAAAGAAGTGATTCGTTTCTCTCTTATGGGCGAAGGAGTCCATCTTTATTTCGAGTGACGCCGCCGTCCCCTCTCTCTCTCTCCATTATAAAACAGTCTTCGAAAACGCAACTTTCATGCTGCGCCCATGGAGCTCATGGTTGTGCAGGTACATCAGCGCTGCGACTGCCTGAAGGCGTTAGAACATCAAGCGAACACGATCGAAGAGGATACATACATGATATGAAAGCATCCCCCAGAATGCTGTCATACTCACACTTTAGTACCACGTACAACGGACACATGAACGGAGGAGCCGTCAATTCCACGCTTATCTACTACCCTCTAGGCTGTACATACACCTTGCATAGGTACGTGCATATGTACTACCAAACAATAAACATGCGCCGTGCTAAACCTCTCCGTCGCTTCAAGAAGTTTCAACGAAACTTGTACAATCTCTCCGGGGAGAAGGTACACCACATTCTCGGTTACATAAGCATCGATCTTTCCTGCATGTAGATAGGAGGAGTACAAATCATCATCTAGGCTGACCTATACCAGGTGTGTCCGACCTGTTAACTCCACTCCACCCCCCCTCCCCTTCCTTATTGTGAAGATCATCTCGACGCCAGCTCAACTCACACGTACACGGTCCCTAAGCAACAAGAATGACTCGACACATATCCACATAGACATACCCTCTGGAGATGAAGCAGCGCTTGAAACATGTGAAACTACGTCACATACACTCCTTTCACCTCCAGCGCATGAATACACACAGGACCTACAAAGGATCTGACACCCCTCCAGAGAAGAGACAATGAATAGCTTTCTCACCTCTGCTTCAGATGCCATCTCCATCATAGCCATCTGCGTTTTAGCTGATTCGCTCTTAGGAGCCTTGAAGGTGAACTTGCTCACGGCACCATGCTCAGAGAAAAGTTTCGTGACTTCCTCCTCTGTCGCATGCTCATCCAAATTCGCCACAAAAATCGTGCGTGTTGGACGGCAGGAGCCTTTAACGTACTTCTCTACATCATCACCCTAGGAACGGAAAGACAACGGACGACACTCATGAAAGACGATGAGTGAAGAGACACAACGACCCTACCGGAAACTTAAGGCTCTTCTGTAGAGACAACAGTATTATGCCGCTGTAACCGTACACCTACAGATGGACTTCCCCGCAGAGAAACAATCGTAGAAGATAGGCACTGAGTCTACCTGTACTTAGGGTTTTGATGGATCACAGTTAGATAGTGACTTATCTACATGGATACATAGGGGGACTGAGAACATATGCACACGCATCTCGAAAGATTACACACGTCATGCACAAGCAATGAGGGCATGAATGTACGAATAGACAGTGGATGATCCGGGGGATCTACAGACCGTAAACGCAAGAAATATAGCAAGATCAGTGAGGCTCGAGAAACGCAAGACCTTGGTGATTCACACCAACAATGCTGGAATCCAGCGTCTCACGAAAGAATATCCTAGCATCCTCAGAGTTGTAACTACAGATCTTCCTCCCCGTGATATCTGCCAAGGCCGAATGGATGCGTTCATCCGACGACGACTCCCCCTCGACTCTTGTGGGAAAGAGGAAGTGACCAAGTGAGAGGACTTACGCCATAACGTTGATCTTTGATAGAGAAGGCAACCGTTCGCTTTTCTTCCTCAGCACTTCCTTCTTTGTTTTGGTTAGGAGGGGGGAGCTTGACCTCCATGTTCTTACTGAATCCGACTTGCAGGCATTGACCTAGTACATTTGCTCCCTACGAAGGAGAGACAGACACATGTACATACATATATGGTCTTAACTCTGAGGGTGTGACCACACTGCTGGAACATACACATGTTAGTGAAGATAGCCGAACGCAGCTGACGGTGAGACTGATACAGGGCTATGAATGACCTAATAAGAGACATGTACATGAACCTGCTCTTCTTTTCTAACTACATGTTTCAGCACTGTGGACCCTTTACTCACACTCAACCCTTCCATGGCATACTCCAGGCACCTCTATATGATATGTATGTATGGACCGAGCATGGGAGACCATGTATCAATTTAGACGAAGCCTGGGTGAGAAGCCCTATCCTGGTCCAAGAATTTACCTGAATGTAGTTGCAGGCAATAGTCGCGTACAGAGGATCAGAATACTGGATCAAGGCTGTATCACTCTTCTCTCGAAGAATCTTCACGCGTAACACTGAGCCGTATAAGCTGAAGAGATTAAACAGCTGCACGCAAGCAAAGAAGAAACACACGGAAACAACCCCCGGTGAAGAAGGAAGTGTCCATACACTCGTGAGAATGGACTGTCTGTCTGTAGTGCCGACAGCATGCAGTTCCAGCAACAGAAATGTTTTTCTGCCCTCCTGGACACAGGGGAGACACTTCAGCTGCCATCCGAACGACCAGACATTCTACATCAAAAAAATAGCACTTTTGCGTGCACTGCAAGGAAACAGCTACATACTCATTCAGATCCTAACTCATACACGCAAGGAAGTACGTCAAGGTGTTTGCACCCGTGTGTGGTCAAGAAGAGCAGATGAAAGGCCCTAAACACACAAAAGCGCGAGCAAATGCACCCTTCCCCGTGTCCTAAGTGACAGACCACATGAAAGAAGTTTCTACGTACGGAGGTACATACAGCAGAAACCATCGCCCTTATGAGTTTGTTTCCCTTCGTCTCATTCGACTACATGGCAAACGTACAAGATCTACCGTCACCCCCTCCCCCCCACACTCACTATACACCGAACCCTTAAGAAGCTTGACATGTGAGGAGGTTTTGCTCTCCTCCCCCCTCGGCCGAAGCAGAGAGCTTTTGCTTTTCCTATCACACAATCAGAGTGCATGAAGACGTACCATTTGCACAGTGATATTAGCAGGTAAGTTGTAGACGATGATGACAGGAGTTTGAGTTGGATTGGTAGTTTCAAGATTGATATCTCTGAGTTCTCTAGGGAGTTTATCCACAAGATGAAGTAAGTTACTGGCATGATGGTGATAAGGATGATGTGCTCCAGCGAGCGGACCTCCTGCTGCACCAGGGAGTCTCCCCCCAGCAGCATTAGGATGGTGGGGATGATGACCTAGACCTGCCGCTCCGTGGTGACCAGGAGGGGGGGGTTGCATCCCGGCAACTGGACCGCCAGCCCCAGCATTGATATGAGGTGGATGATGTCCGCCATAGGGCCCATGATGATGAGGATGTGATGGATTGGCACTATTGTTATTATGACCACCTCCACCTAAGCTTCGGCCATTGTTCCCTAGCATATTTGCTCCGCTGTTACTATGAAGAGAGTTATTCGCATTACTATTCACACCCCCAACACCCCCTGGAGATGACTGGTGATGACTCCCTCCGCTTCCTCCTTGAGGTGGGATATTATCACCTACACCTCCTTGTCCAGCTGTCCCACTCGGACCCCCACTTTGAACTGTATAATCCCATGACTTCTGTGTATTATTCTTCACAATCAGTTCATTGAGTCGTGACGGCTGGATTTGAAGAGTGTTGCATCCATCATAGATATTACGACTATGGAGATTCATCAACGCACTACGCGCTTGCTCGGCATTCTGAAACTGGATCAAAGCTTGATACATAGTCGGCGTTTTACTGAAGGTGACGATCTGCATGAGAGAAGTAATACACACAGAGAGAGGAAGAACCAGTGAAGCTCGAGACGATGAGATGATATAATAATCTAAACTTCCCCTTCATATCTCTCAGCTGGAAGACCAGAACAGATGGAATATGGGCAGTGATACACTACACACTGGCGGCTATGTAACAACACAGTTCGTAAGACGAAAGGTAAGATCCACACCGAGCTCTTTATTCTCTTCCAAGCATACCTGAGAATCTATCTCCACATGTACACAGCATACTAACATGAACTACATACATACGACCTCTGGCATACAAGGTGGAGTAGGCGTGAGCAAAAAGATACTGCATGCCGTCAGGACCACATAGATATCTGTAGAATATATGCTGTTGACTCACCTTTTCAATCTCGCCATACTTGGAGAAGAGATAATGAATAAGATCGATATCAACTGGATACAACAGATTTGTAACGGAAGCAAGAACGACTCGAAAAGTTTCGTTATTCGTCGTGTTCGCGTTATTGTTTGTCGCACCGGCAGCAGTTTTGTCCTCCATTGTTCCAGACTCAACACACACAACCACCTGTAGAAAGAAGAGATGGAGAGGGAGGGTAGTAGAAGAGGCTGTAGGAGTCAAGCGAAGAAAGTCCCTAGACTGGGGTAAAGACCGATATCAACTCTGCACATGGGAGACATACAGACACACCAGACTAAGTGACAATTACACAAAGAGGTGCGAGTGCAGGTAAAAACAGATGGCATGAGCCTCTTACATATACACAGGACTATCCAGTAATATCGGGAAAGAGAAATAGCCTGTTTCTATCGCCACTTGCCCGATATACAAGTGGGGTGTCCTTCGAAACAACAGGAGCACATACACGATTGTCTACACACACGGGCTCAGCAGCAGGCATCCAAAGACGCACACCGACACACCGCGTTCCTCCCTGGCTGAAGTTCCCACTCACCCATTTCGCCTAACAGGGTACTTGTTAACAGGAAAACGGCAAACCCACAGAGACCCAAGCAACCACGGAAAGATTCTATTGACCTCGCAGAACGGCATGTCCCAAGACGACTGATATCGAGGGAAACGCCAATACTGGGAAAATGACGGAACACCCCTTCCTACCACGCATTGCAACACAGCGAGATTATTGAGACACGCACATGGGACAAAAAGAAGTCTGGCTTTGAGTCTGGCAAGAAAATAATGTGAGCAACGACTAAACGTAAACCACGAACACACATATCAGCTAACGGGGGAAACGTCGGTTCACGGAGAAAGCGAAGAGGACGAGCAACGCACGCCGCAAACACATCTCCATAACGGATAAGAAAAAAAGAAAACAATGAGGCAGAAGACGGTAAAGAAAACGACAATCCTGCAAAGCCCCACACATGGGCAATCGAAGTGCGCGGAAGT
>NW_027155211.1:0-384 GCF_002600585.1 Cystoisospora suis | reverse complement strand
GAAAAGGCATGGCGCTAGTAACAGTGAACAGAAAAACGGAGCACGGAAATAAGGACCGTACCCGCAAACGAGACGGCGTTCTTCGCCTGGCGATGCCGATGGAGAGGGAGGGCGGAGGGGGCTCCAGAAAGAATCTAAGGGTTTTTTGGACGATAAAAAGACAGAAGAACGAGAGAGCGTTGACCTGGTAGAAAATGAGGCCGACTACAAAGACAAAAGCGACGGCCTGTCCCCTAATAAAAAAGAAAAAGGTTGGCCAAGAGGCGGCGATGATGATTGGACCCGGGGAGAGGGGAAGGTCGTAGACTACTTGTCCGGGCAGATTGGCAGTAGGCGGAGAGGAAAGAGAGAGTAAGGTACCAGAAAAGAGAAGAGAGAAAGAAA
>NW_027155210.1:0-8326 GCF_002600585.1 Cystoisospora suis | reverse complement strand
AGAGGTAACGATGACGATGCAGAAGAGCAGCTTCGTCTGCATCGTCATCGTTACCTCTATCGAAGTCAGTCGTGCCATGGAAAGACTCAGAAGGTCCATCCTGACCCCCTTCTACGGGAGCAGCAGTAGACCGGGAAAAACGGTCATTAACGGCTGACGGGGCTCCAAGACTGTCCAACGAGGCACCCCTAGATCCAGGAGCCGTACTCGTCCGACCATCTGTCTGCCCAGCCTTCCCAGAGAGACGGGATCCTCCTACGCCACTGCGGACCACCTCCCTCTGTTGCTGCTCTTGAAACACTCGATCAGCGGCCTCTAGGGCCTTCCTTGCCTCTTCGGCACTTGTGCGCTGCAGCAGAAGAGAGCACGGCTGCCGCAATGGCAGCAGATCGGATAACGGCGTAGATGGGTCATCAGCCAAAAATAAAAGGGCATCAAGCTGCGGTGTCGAGAGTAAACCTGCATGGGCTTTCAGATGGGACCTGACTTCTCCGCAAAAGATAGGAAGAGGAAGTGGGATACTGGAGTATGCTGTGTTGCTGCCTTTGAACCGCCATTGCACTGAGCGCGGAGGAGAAGTTGTGGCCTGCATTGGCTGCTAGGAAAGATATGCACAAACGGCCGCCGGGGCGCGACGACAGCGGTAAGACACAACTGCTGAGTTCGCGAAAGACCAGATAAACGACCAAAGAAGCAACGCTCGCCCCGCACGACACTGCTTGCGTCGAAACACGCTCCAAGATCTCTCCCAGCTCCGCGGAAACGAGAAAAGCCGGAAAAACAACGATTGAAGCTGCACTTGCACCCTGTTGCTGAATCCGCATCAATCGGTCATACGGCTGACCCAACTGGCCCTGCACGATTCAGAAACGTACAGCCGCGAGCAGAGATTCCTGACCTAGAGTAAAACAAAAAGAGCCTGCAAATTCCTTTCGAAAGGCACATGTGGGGGACAGATGAATACGACTTACGCAGTGAGAGACCGCACTGCTTGCGACCGGGCGCCGGTTGACGAGATAAAGAGGGGAGACAGCATACAGGCAAAGCGACACAAAGAGAATGCAAGAAAACAATCGCCTCGTAAGAGTTCCGTCCTCACGGACAAACTTTCAACCGAAATGACACAGCATCACAAAAAAACACTGAATCCACCTCAAAGGCTGGTACACCCGCTCCAAGAGCAGCAAAGAGCAGTCCCCCGTAGCCGCTGCGTTCGTCCAAACAAATCAGTCAGACACCGGCGGCCGTCGACCTTACTAAAAGGCGATGAAAGAAGAAGGAATGATGAAGGTACCGGTTGGTACAGATTCTTTCAGAAGCCCTGGGGCCGCAACGGCTCCGCTTGGAGGTCCAACAGCGTTCGGATGGGGCCGCTGCTTCCTGCGGTCCAAACTGCCTCGCCGTATAAAAGAAGACTTGCTTTCAGACTGCCTTGTTAGCGTAAGCGCGGCTTGGGGAGTTGTCGCCTGCCACACTTTCATGGGTAGCAGGCCTCTGCGGAAGCACGGCTCTACGAATTCCAGAGGAATAACTGTTCAGCGCCTCTGCGTCGACGGCAAGTCTGTTCCCTCCTAGTCATATGCTGGCGGCTGACTTCACTGTGTACAAAAGGGGCAAGAAGATTCCTCAGATCTAATGCGGACAGAGGGCGGGGTCCGGGTCTCGCTGTACTCTAGCTTCTGTACCTCGTGGACTCGTCACCACCTAATGTAGAAAGTCCAGCTTCCGCGGACTGAGTAGCGACGAAGAAAGCAGGACTTCATCTGTGTTTTGATGAATTATTCTGCAGTAGCCAGGGTGTGTGCTGCTCACTCCTTAGAATAGTCGTAGTGGAAGCAGTCTGCAACACTTACCAGTGTCTTGGGGACTGGCACTGAGCTCTTTCTCGCATGCGCGTCATCACCTTGCCTGGCTCGGTAGCACACTCTAGCCCCCCCCGGCCGATCTCTTTCACTTTCTGTCCTAGCACATTTTTGCCGGTGTTCCTCCGATTCTTTGCTAAAGCGTCTCGCTGGCATCAAGTGTGCATGGCAGAGAGCTCTTGCGGCGTGTCGTGGTAACGCTCCCGCTCCCCCGTGTCTTCATTGTTTTCCTCCTTCGGTACCTGACTTGTTTCCTTCTGATCTCTTTGTGCGTAGGTTTCCTTCCTTGTACCAATCAGTTTTCCCAGGCGCGTGCATGGCGTGCCTTACGCCGCTGCACGCCGTTCGCTGCGGCACTCTCCCCAGCTCGTGACGGAACAACGTCTTCTGCTCTCGATACTAGTCTGATACAATTCGGTACTGCTTTAATAGCTTCTGACGACTGCAGCGGTGTCTACCTGTAACACTTTTCTTCACCGGGAACAAGTGGCTCGGTCAGATCCGTCCGTGGTTTGTGTCTTCCATACAATACTGGTGTGTAGAAGGTACGGGTTCTTGTGCCAGAGCATTACCGTGGACACGATGGCACGGGTTTTCTTTTCCAACCACCCACTTCCCTCGGCCTTTGTAGCCAGGAAGTCCGTCCTTTGTGAGGCGTCACGGGGAAGTCTTTATCTGTACTTGTTTCTTGTGCTTGCCGCCATTGGCTCTATTGCCGACCTTGGTGTTCTGTACCCGGTTGTCCTAGGGACGTCAGCACTCCCGTCTGTCTCCTCTCGAGCATCGAGTCCCGTTCCGAGGTCTTCGGCTTCGCACTCGACGGTAACCCGGACCCCTCCTTATTCTCGAGGGACGTCCGACACTTCTTCCAGGGGGCTCCATCGCCTCACATCCATAGAGTCCTCCGCTTTCATTGTCCCTGCAACACCCGACTTCGTTGGGAGCGGGCCGAATTCTCCCCTGGCGTCTCGCACGTCGGCCCAGCCTGCCTCCCCCAGTTCACTGCACCCGTCCACTCCGGCGTCTTCGGCTTCTATCTATCCATCCCAGTCTCCTCCCAGCGTCCTTTCTCAGACATTTCATCTGAAGAGCCCCAATTATCCTGAACTGGGCGTCTCTCAGAGGCCCCCGCTGTCGTCCCTAGCAGCCACGGGAGCCTCTGGTACCAGCTTTTTATCTCCGAACAACTCACGTGAGTGCCTGTCCGCGCAGCAGCAACATCGAGAAGTCGTTTCTCCTTATGTTGGACAGATGCTGCTAGAAGACATGCTGGTAGGCCGCATGGTCGAAGATGCATGCGCCCGTCTCTACTATATGGGCAAGACTGCAGGATTCGTACACTTGTATACTGGACAGGAAGCTGTCAGTTCGGGGGTCATTAAACTTCTTCGTAAAGACGACGCTGTTGTCTCTACCTACCGGGACCACGTCCACGCAACTAGCAAAGGGGTACCGGTTCGAGAAGTCATGGCTGAGTTGTTCGGAAAGGCAACTGGCTGTAGCAAGGGCAGAGGAGGGAGTATGCACATGTTCTCCAAGGAACACAATATGATAGGGGGTTTCGCTTTTATTGGCGAACAGATCCCTGTTGCCCTTGGCTACGCGTTCAGCGCTGCTTATCGTCGATATGCTATGGGAAGTGAGAGTGACGAGAAGGCCGACCAGGTGAGCAAGGCAGAACACAAAGATGCTTTATCTGTCTTCTTACTCCGTGGCACAGCGAGAGCAGACAGAGCGAACGTACTCGGGTTCATACATCCCATGTACTGGTGCTCTCTTCTCAGGGGTTGTCAGACAAGGACATAGATGTATTTGTCTTCACAAGCCTTACCTATGTCGTAGGTCGCGGCCACAGTAGCTTTCAGTCAGGTCCGTGAAAAGATTTCGAATTCCTGTGGACTACCGGCGATCCCGTCGAAGTACCGTCGGCAAGCATTAAGCTTTCTCTCCGTACAAGCTGATCCCGTTTCACTAGTGTTCAGTTGGCATTGCATGCTCCGCGGCGAAGCTTTCTCAGACGAACTGTGGTTCCTTCTTCCTGCTGGTATTTTTTTAGTCTTCGCGGTGGCAAACCCACTCTTAGTGCCAACCTCACAGCGTGAGCACGCGCCTGCCAGCGGGAATATTTCTCGTCGTTGCCGGCCAGTTCTTTCTGTGCGTGTCCACGTCGTTCCACTCCCTGCATGTATACCAAACAAGTTAGTGTTTCATTGAGCACTCTGCTCTGGAGGGTGGTTTTGTTAAATGCTTGCAGGTCACAGTCTGTTTCCTTGGAGATGGTACGACGAATATGGGCCAGCTGTATGAGGCTATGAACATAGCGGCGCTCTCCAAGCTCCCGATCGTCTTCGTCGTGGAGAACAATAACTGGTGTGTGCTCTTGAGTGGCTTGTCGGGGGAGTCCGTTTCCTATGTCTACTTCATATCCATTCTCTACTGTTGTGCCGTCCTTTGATGGGGGGAGGCGAGGGGCCCGCTAGGCACACAGCAAGAACGAAGTATGGCTGTCTCCGTTGTTTGGTGAGCACCGCAATCCCAGTCTACAGTTCTTGTTGTCTTTTCTAAGGCCGAACGGTGGCGCCACTGTCTCCGTGTGCTTCCTGTTTCGTACAGGGCTATTGGCATGGCGGCTCAGCGTAGCACGGCTGTCCCAGCTGTATGGCAGCGCGCGGAGTCCTTTGGTGTTGCGGGACTTGAGGTCGATGGCATGGATGTCTTAGCTGTACGAGGTGCAGCCCGTCGCGCAATCGATCGTGCGCGGCGGGGAGAGGGTCCGACACTCATCGAAGCTCTCACTTACCGCTTCCGGTGAGCCGCGGGGCTTTCTTTCGCTGATCTGCCACTTGACTGTACTAGGCCATGCGACGCGGTACTCTGATTTCAGCTGTGAGACGTGAGCTTTCTTCTTGAGTGTCTTCTTCACGTCACGATATAAAGGCTTGCTGCTTGGGAGCGATGAACTCGTAAGCACCTCTATGTGCTGCGACCCCCCGCAGTGATAAACAAGTGTGTGCGGATGTGCTCGTCATTCTCCCGCTGCATCTGCTTCTCTTTAGGGTGGCATGCTGTGTATTTTCAGAGGGCACTCGGTGGCTGACCCTGACGAGATGCGCGCTCCGAAGCAGAAGGAAGCTTGGGTTGTCCGGGATCCCATAAAGGCTTGGGAAGAGGAACTGAAGCGCCTCGGCTACGCGAACGATGAAACTATTGCCGCCACTCGCTCTAAGGTAATCACTACCTCCATGTTCTTATGCTTGTCTTGGATGTGAACAATTCCACGTCTGTTGATCATTCTTGCCTGGATATTCGTGCGTGTCTCGTGAATCGGCCGGCGGCTGCGCCGTGTTTTCAGGGGGCCAGGTTGTCATGGTCTTCCTTTGGAGCTTGTCAGGAATTACGCAGTTCCTCCTGAAGCATCTGTGTGCTGAGCGAACTAACTTTTAGATTATATACTACGAGTGTGTGTCGTTCAGGGCACGAGGAGCCGCCAAACAGGCGATCATATGCCGATGAGGTAGCTGATTATCCTTCTGGGTAGGAAGGGCGTAGCAATATCGCTGGTGTGTTTCCTAGCGGTTGGACCACTCGTGCCGTAGCTCGTCTGCTAACGCCCACTGGGGGGAGGCCGGGGCTTTAGGTGCGATGTTGCGGCCTCTCCTAATGTTTTGCTAGCATTCACCACCAGCAGAGATTCTCCCCAGCATTCAGTAGCTCTCATAACTGACCTTGAAAGAATAAACTTGACCTAGTGATTTATGTTATCACCCGTCAGTCCCTGCATGGCTACGCATCTCTATCAACCGGATGGGAGAGTTGCTCGGTGCAGCATTCTACCTTCAGTTCAGTATGTTTCTCTTCAAGGCCCTATATTAAAAGTAGTACGGTTCAAAACATCTGGTTCCAGACACGCAACCCTCCCTTTATGACAGATGGAGGCTATTGCATGCATACTTCAATCCTTGCTTGGAGCCGTCAACACCAAAGACTCTTGTCAGGCCATCGTCCCAGATCAAATCTGCCAAGCATTATTCATGCAGATCCTGTGCCAGATGTGCCCTGTCATCGCGCATGCAGGTGAAAGCCTTGGTAGACGACGCCGTGAAGTTTGCGGAGAGCAGCCCGGATCCGGATGTGAGTGAATGTGGTCAGTTCATCTTTGCCCCACCATATACCGAGGCAGGGCAACCTGAGCCCTTAACACAAGAGCAGCTTCATGAGTATGCTGTGGCCCTTAAGCAAGAACTTGACTGGAAGGCTCGACTCAAGTCTGGAGACAAGACACCACCTCCTCCTTTACTTCAAAATGACAACCCACCCATTGTCATTGATTAACTTGCGAGTTTCGCATCTGGTGCATACGACAAAAAACAGTACACTCAAGTGTGCGCAGTTTCCGCACTTGAGCCCAGTGTATGGCATGAGTCTGAGGTATCAGCGGGAGAACCTGCTGACTTGGTTGATGTGTACCGAGACACGACTACGCTGCAGCGGGGCCCGCAGAACTGCAGTGGACACCAAACACTTCGGAGATGAACTACGACCTGAAGGAAAAATCTCATTTTTTCTTTGTATAGTGACCATCGCAAGCTGCCCTAGCTAATTTCTGCCCGCCTGAGGGAAGGAAGCCGAGAAAGAACGTGAAGAAGCTGACGCGGTCCATGTCTTTTCTTTTCATGGCATTGGGGTTGGTCAGGTCTAAGATAGTACAGCCTGTCTGTGTGGGTTCGTAGACCTCATTCTGAGGCCTAGAGGTGACGGGTATACACAAGGTTTGCGAAAAGAAGAACGAACACTTAAAAATCGGTTGCATGGACCCTAGGGTGTTGCCTTCTTTCTCAGCACATCGTCACATCTCCCTCCGTGTTGTCTTCCCCCGGAGCCGGGTCCGTCTTTAATGGCGGGCAAGGGGTCAGTTCTTTGACCAAGGAGGACGGCCGTGTACAGACAAATGTGTTTTTAAATCTCCGCTTGTGGGTACCATCTAAGAAGCTTTTTACGACACCTATGTAGGTTGCAACAAATTCCTTGACTGGGTAGAAGGCAGCTTCCCCGACTACCTGACTGAGTGACTGTTCTCCCACGACCTGTATCCGCAGGGCGCCTCAACATCATCTGATGCGGTGTCTGTATGTTACGGTTGTCCAGTCCGCTTAGAGAAGTTTCTCACAGTCCCGACAATCTCTGCTACAGCGCGGAAAGTTTGCATCCAAGTGAGATGGCGTACAGTCTGCGAATGGGACTGGTTTAGAAGTCGCGGTGTGTTGTCGCCCCTCGTTTCGTCGCCGCATAGCATATAACGCATGCATGTAGACATCCAGGGATGTTTGGTGGATTTGTATTTCTCCGTGTAAGTACTAACTCTGTGTACTCTCCCTTGTATCCCAACGGCACATAGAAGACGAGGGCCTGTTGTTTTTTCCGTTGCCTCTGGATGGACATCCTTCTGTTGACGTATCTGCTACCGCCGCCTGTTCTGGCCCTCGATTGAGATAGGAAGCGTTGCCGGTGCTCGAATTTGTTTCGTGGTGAGCTCATCTACGCCTTCACATGTCCAGCCCTTTTCTGTGTCCTGCGGGATGTGAAGGTTCATACCTGCCGTTTCTTCGCTCAAGAGAGCGATATTTTTCTCCCTACGCGCTTTATGCAGTATGCGTCAATGCGATATCAGCCCAGATGAACCCGGTCAGAAATCGTGTGGCAGCTAGCGCGATCGCCCTGCGCATCGGCATTGCCATGAATGAATGACCTGAAAGGGTATAGCCAGAGAGGCTGTATAAGTGTACATAGCGTCGGCGCATTCGCAAGATTGTACGCTGCTGTTTGGAATGTTGTTTCCCGAGTGTGTCTGAGGAGCGTGGGCCTGGTTTGCCTTTTGTACGTTACGCCAAAGATGCAACCAGATCTACGCCTCACCGCACTGCAGGAGTCCTCGTCCGACACTTCTCGTTTTGGGGTGAAGCGTGTCGTTACAGCTGAAAGGACGTGTTTCCCGATCTGATTGTGTCGAAAAAGGTTCTCCCGACGCATTAGAAATTGAGTCTACAAGGCAAAAAATCCAGGCACGAGTGCCGGGAATGAAGACTGTCACAAAACGCAGAAGGCGAGGCAGGCTACTTGATCCCCGGCCCTCTAATGCCAATGCTAACGCACCAGAACACCTGCGGAAGTTGTGTAGTCATTGGTAGGTACATTCCTCGCTGTAGATGTATTCGATCCATTGATACGGGTAACAGAAGAATTCACTTAAGGAAACGGTACGTGAAAATTCTGGCGAAGTCGCAAGTCACTGTTGTCAAAGACACGACAGCCTCTTTCCGCTCCATACCACTGCAGGCGAGCTCCTGCCTGGTAGCTCTTCTCATTTGCGTTTCTGGGATCCCGGCGAAACGCCACAGGAAGGCACTACTTTCAATACTCCTTCAAGGTGAATGTCACGGGGCTGGAACAACGTGGCTCCTCAGTGA
>NW_027155209.1:63882-64306 GCF_002600585.1 Cystoisospora suis | reverse complement strand
CTATATATTCCACGAGGCGAAAGGCGGAGCCAGCACTTCGCCCCGTCTGCAAGCAACCAGCTCCACCGCTTGTCAGTCGCAGAGAGGCCGTCCTGCTTTAACGGCGAAGGCAAACGTGGCGATTTTACGACAGCCCCCAGCAAGACAACACAGGGTTCCCGTGCTCTAACTGTGCCTTGTAAGCCACTGGGAAAAAGTCACTTTCCCTGAACGAATGCAGATACATTTGTACTTCTGTGTGTGCTCTGACTAATCGATTTTCTCCGCTGGTGTCTACTCAACAGCAAGCTGAGCCTCACTGACAGCTAGTTGCAGTACAACTTCTAGTGCTGGCGAGCTTCCTTGTCTGCCCGCCAACCCGCGGTCCCCCGGCGCCGAGGGGTGGATTTTCTGGTGTCTTGTGTAGTTGTGTCGGCGGCAATTC